>NW_027619544.1:0-39363 GCF_964187855.1 Myxine glutinosa
AAAACCCACTTTTCGCACTTGTGTTGTTGCAGGAAACCACTTTTGCACTTGTATTAGTGTGGAAAAAACACTTTTTGCACTTGTGATAGTGTTGAAAATCCACTTTTTGCACTTGTGATAGTGTTGAAAAACCACTTTTCGCACTTGTGTTAGTGTTGAAAAACCACTTTTCGCAGTTGTGTTAGTGTTGAAAAACCACTTTTCGCACTTGTGTTGGTGCAGGAAACCAATTTTGCACTTGTATTAGTGTGGAAAAACCACTTTTCGCACTTGTGTTAGTGTTGAAAAACCACTTTTTGCACTTGTGTTAGTGTTGAAAATCCACTTTTTGCACTTGTGATAGTGTTGAAAAACCACTTTTTGCACTTGTGATAGTGTTGAAAAACCACTTTTCACACTTGTGATAGTGTTGAAAAACCACTTTTTGCACTTGTGATAGTGTTGAAAAACCACTTTTCACACTTGTGATAGTGTTGAAAAACCACTTTTCGCACTTGTGTTAGTGTTGAAAAACCACTTTTCGCACTTGTATTAGTGTGGAAAAAACACTTTTTGCACTTGTGATAGTGTTGAAAATCCACTTTTTGCACTTGTGATAGTGTTGAAAAACCACTTTTCACACTTGTGATAGTGTTGAAAAACCACTTTTCACACTTGTGATAGTGTTGAAAAACCACTTTTCGCACTTGTGTTAGTGTTGAAAAACCACTTTTCGCACTTATGTTGGTGCAGGAAACCACTTTTGCACTTGTATTAGTGTGGAAAAAACACTTTTTGCACTTGTTATAGTGTTGAAAAACCACTTTTCGCACTTGTGGTAGTGTTAAAACCACTTTTCGCACTTGTGCTAGTGTTGAAAAAACCACTTTTTGCACTTGTCTTAGTGTGGAAAATAAACTTTTTGCACTTGTGATAGTGTTGAAAAACCACTTTTCGCACTTGTGTTAGTGTTGAAAAAACCACTTTTCGCACTTGTGTTGGTGCAGGAAACCACATTTGCACTTGTATTAGTGTGGAAAAAAACACTTTTCGCACTTGTGATAGTGTTGAAAACCCACTTTTCGCACGTGTTAGTGAAGGAAACCACTTTTCGCACTTGTGTTGGTTCAGAAAACCACTTTTGCACTTTTATTAGTGTGGAAAAAACACTTTTTTGCACTTGTGATAGTGTTGAAAAACCACTTTTCGCACTTGTGTTAGTGTTGAAAAAACCACTTTTCGCACTTGTGTTGGTGCAGGAAACCACTTTTGCACTTGTATTAGTGTGGAAAAAACACTTTTTGCACTGTGATAGTGTTGAAAATCCACTTTTCGCACTTGTGTTAGTGTTGAAAAACCACTTTTCGCACTTGTGTATGTGCAGGAAACCACTTTGCACTTTTATTAGTGTGGAAAAAACACTTTTTGCACTTGTGATAGTGTCGAAAAACCACTTTTCGCACTTGTGTTAGTGTTGAAAAACCACTTTCGCACTTGTGTTGGTGCAGGAAACCACTTTTGCACTTGTTTTAGTGTGGAAAAAACACTTTTTGCACTTGTGATAGGTGTGAAAAACCACTTTTCGCACTTGTGATAGTGTTGAAAACCCACTTTTCGCACATGTATTAGTGAAGGAAACCACTTTTCGCACTTGTGTTAGTATTGAAAACCCACTTTTCGCACTTGTGTTAGTGTTGAAAATCCACTTTTCGCACTTGTGTTAGTGTTGAAAATCCACTTTTCGCACTTGTGTTGTTGCAGGAAACCACTTTTGCACTTGTATTAGTGTGGAAAAAACACTTTTTGCACTTGTGATAGTGTTGAAAATCACTTTTTGCACTTGTGTTGTTGCAGGAAACCACTTTTGCACTTGTATTAGTGTGGAAAAAAACACTTTTTGCACTTGTGATAGTGTTGAAAATCCACTTTTCGCACATGTGTTAGTGAAGGAAACCACTTTTCGCACTTGTGTTAGTATTGAAAACCCACTTTTCGCACTTGTGTTAGTGTTGAAAATCCACTTTTCGCACTTGTGTTAGTGTTGAAAATCCACTTTTTGCACTTGTGTTGTTGCAGGAAACCACTTTTGCACTTGTATTAGTGTGGAAAAAACACTTTTCGCACTTGTGTTAGTGTTGAAAACCCACTTTTCGCACTTGTGTTAGAGTTGAAAATCCACTTTTCGCACTTGTGTTAGTGTTGAAAATCCACTTTTCGCACTTGTGTTGTTGCAGGAAACCACTTTTGCACTTGTATTAGTGTGGAAAAAACACTTTTTGCACTTGTGATAGTGTTGAAAATCCACTTTTTGCACTTGAGTTGTTGCAGGAAACCACTTTTGCACTTGTATTAGTGTGGAAAAAACACTTTTGCACTTGTATTAGTGTGGAAAAACCACTTTTCGCACTTGTGATAGTGTTGAAAACCCACTTTTCACACATGTGTTAGTGAAGGAAACCACTTTTCGCACTTGTGTTAGTGTTGAAAACTCACTTTTCGCACTTGTGTTAGTGTTGAAAATCCACTTTTCGCACTTGTGTTGTTGCAGGAAACCACTTTTGCACTTGTATTAGTGTGGAAAAAACACTTTTTGCACTTGTGATAGTGTTGAAAATCCACTTTTTGCACTTGTGATAGTGTTGAAAAACCACTTTTCGCACTTGTGTTAGTGTTGAAAAACCACTTTTCGCACTTGTGTTGGTGCAGGAAACCACTTTTGCACTTGTATTAGTGTGGAAAAACCACTTTTCGCACTTGTGTTAGTGTTGAAAAACCACTTTTTGCACTTGTGTTAGTGTTGAAAAACCACTTTTCGCACTTGTGTTGGTGCAGGAAACCACTTTTGCACTTGTATTAGTGTGGAAAAAACACTTTTGCACTTGTGTTAGTGTTGAAAAACCACTTTTCGCACTTGTGTTAGTGTTGAAAAATCACTTTTCGCACTTGTGTTAGTGTTGAAAAACTACTTTTCGCACTTGTGTTAGTGATGAAAAACCACTTTTTGCACTTGTGTTAGTGTTGAAAAACCACTTTTCGCCCTTGTGTTGGTGCAGGAAACCACTTTTGCACTTGTATTAGTGTGGAAAAAACACTTTTTGCACTTGTGATAGTGTTGAAAAACCACTTTTCGCACTTGTGTTGGTGCAGGAAACCAGTTTTGCACTTGTATTAGTGTGGAAAAAACACTTTTGCACTTGTATTAGTGTGGAAAAACCACTTTTCGCACTTGTGATAGTGTTGAAAACCCACTTTTCGCACATGTGTTAGTGAAGGAAACCATTTTTCGCACTTGTGTTAGTGTTGAAAACCCACTTTTCGCACTTGTGTTGTTGCAGGAAACCACTTTTGCACTTGTATTAGTGTGGAAAAAACACTTTTTGCACTTGTGATAGTGTTGAAAATCCACTTTTTGCACTTGTGATAGTGTTGAAAAACCACTTTTCGCACTTGTGTTAGTGTTGAAAAACCACTTTTCGCAGTTGTGTTAGTGTTGAAAAACCACTTTTCGCACTTGTGTTGGTGCAGGAAACCAATTTTGCACTTGTATTAGTGTGGAAAAACCACTTTTCGCACTTGTGTTAGTGTTGAAAAACCACTTTTTGCACTTGTGTTAGTGTTGAAAATCCACTTTTTGCACTTGTGATAGTGTTGAAAAACCACTTTTTGCACTTGTGATAGTGTTGAAAAACCACTTTTCACACTTGTGATAGTGTTGAAAAACCACTTTTTGCACTTGTGATAGTGTTGAAAAACCACTTTTCACACTTGTGATAGTGTTGAAAAACCACTTTTCGCACTTGTGTTAGTGTTGAAAAACCACTTTTCGCACTTGTATTAGTGTGGAAAAAACACTTTTTGCACTTGTGATAGTGTTGAAAATCCACTTTTTGCACTTGTGATAGTGTTGAAAAACCACTTTTCACACTTGTGATAGTGTTGAAAAACCACTTTTCACACTTGTGATAGTGTTGAAAAACCACTTTTCGCACTTGTGTTAGTGTTGAAAAACCACTTTTCGCACTTGTGTTGGTGCAGGAAACCACTTTTGCACTTGTATTAGTGTGGAAAAAACACTTTTTGCACTAGTTATAGTGTTGAAAAACCACTTTTCGCACTTGTGGTAGTGTTGAAAAACCACTTTTCGCACTTGTGCTAGTGTTGAAAAACCACTTTTGCACTTGTCTTAGTGTGGAAAATAAACTTTTTGCACTTGTGATAGTGTTGAAAAACCACTTTTCGCACTTGTGTTAGTGTTGAAAAACCACTTTTCGCACTTGTGTTGGTGCAGGAAACCACATTTGCACTTGTATTAGTGTGGAAAAAACACTTTTCGCACTTGTGATAGTGTTGAAAACCCACTTTTCGCACGTGTTAGTGAAGGAAACCACTTTTCGCACTTGTGTTGGTGCAGAAAACCACTTTTGCACTTTTATTAGTGTGGAAAAAACACTTTTTGCACTTGTGATAGTGTTGAAAAACCACTTTTCGCACTTGTGTTAGTGTTGAAAAACCACTTTTCGCACTTGTGTTGGTGCAGGAAACCACTTTTGCACTTGTTTTAGTGTGGAAAAAACACTTTTTGCACTTGTGATAGTGTTGAAAATCCACTTTTCGCACTTGTGTTAGTGTTGAAAAACCACTTTTCGCACTTTTGTATGTGCAGGAAACCACTTTTGCACTTTTATTAGTGTGGAAAAAACACTTTTTGCACTTGTGATAGTGTCGAAAAACCACTTTTCGCACTTGTGTTAGTGTTGAAAAACCACTTTTCGCACTTGTGTTGGTGCAGGAAACCACTTTTGCACTTGTTTTAGTGTGGAAAAAACACTTTTTGCACTTGTGATAGTGTTGAAAAACCACTTTTCGCACTTGTGATAGTGTTGAAAACCCACTTTTCGCACATGTATTAGTGAAGGAAACCACTTTTCGCACTTGTGTTAGTATTGAAAACCCACTTTCCGCACTTGTGTTAGTGTTGAAAATCCACTTTTCGCACTTGTGTTAGTGTTGAAAATCCACTTTTCGCACTTGTGTTGTTGCAGGAAACCACTTTTGCACTTGTATTAGTGTGGAAAAAACACTTTTTGCACTTGTGATAGTGTTGAAAATCCACTTTTTGCACTTGTGTTGTTGCAGGAAACCACTTTTGCACTTGTATTAGTGTGGAAAAAACACTTTTTGCACTTGTGATAGTGTTGAAAATCCACTTTTCGCACTTGTGTTGTTGCAGGACACCACTTTTGCACTTGTATTAGTGTGGAAAAAACACTTTTGCACTTGTATTAGTGTGGAAAAACCACTTTTCGCACTTGTGATAGTGTTGAAAACCCACTTTTCGCACATGTGTTAGTGAAGGAAACCACTTTTTGCACTTGTGTTAGTGTTGAAAACCCACTTTTCGCACTTGTGTTAGTGTTGAAAATCCACTTTTCGCACTTGTGTTGTTGCAGGAAACCACTTTTGCACTTGTATTAGTGTGGAAAAAACACTTTTTGCACTTGTGATAGTGTTGAAAATCCACTTTTTGCACTTGTGATAGTGTTGAAAAACCACTTTTCGCACTTGTGTTAGTGTTGAAAAACCACTTTTCGCACTTGTGTTGGTGCAGGAAACCACTTTTGCACTTGTATTAGTGTGGAAAAACCACTTTCCGCACTTGTGTTAGTGTTGAAAAACCACTTTTTGCACTTGTGTTAGTGTTGAAAAACCACTTTTCGCACTTGTGTCGGTGCAGGAAACCACTTTTGCACTTGTATTAGTGTGGAAAAAACACTTTTTGCACTTGTGTTAGTGTTGAAAAACCACTTTTCGCATTTGTGTTAGTGTTGAAAAATCACTTTTCGCACTTGTGTTAGTGTTGAAAAACCACTTTTCGCACTTGTGTTAGTGTTGAAAAACCACTTTTTGCACTTGTGTTAGTGTTGAAAAACCACTGTTCGCACTTGTGTTGGTGCAGGAAACCACTTTTGCACTTGTATTAGTGTGGAAAAAACACTTTTTGCACTTATGATAGTGTTGAAAAACCACTTTTCGCACTTGTGTTGGTGCAGGAAACCACTTTTGCACTTGTATTAGTGTGGAAAAAACACTTTTGCACTTGTATTAGTGTGGAAAAACCACTTTTCGCACTTGTGATAGTGTTGAAAACCCACTTTTCGCACATGTGTTAGTGAAGGAAACCACTTTTCGCACTTGTGTTAGTGTTGAAAACCCACTTTTCGCTCTTGTGTTAGTGTTGAAAATCCACTTTTCGCACTTGTGTTGTTGCAGGAAACCACTTTTGCACTTGTATTAGTGTGGAAAAAACACTTTTTGCACTTGTGATAGTGTTGAAAATCCACTTTTTGCACTTGTGATAGTGTTGAAAAACCACTTTTCGCACTTGTGTTAGTGTTGAAAAACCACTTTTCGCAGTTGTGTTAGTGTTGAAAAACCACTTTTCGCACTTGTGTTGGTGCAGGAAACCAATTTTGCACTTGTATTAGTGTGGAAAAACCACTTTTCGCACTTGTGTTAGTGTTGAAAAACCACTTTTTGCACTTGTGTTAGTGTTGAAAAACCACTTTTCGCACTTGTGTTGGTGCAGGAAACCACTTTTGCACTTGTATTGGTGTGGAAAAAACACTTTTTGCACTTGTGGTAGTGTTGAAAAACCACTTTTCGCACTTGTGTTAGTGTTGAAAAACCACTTTTGCACTTGTATTAGTGTGGAAAAAATACTTTTTGCACTTGTGTTAGTGTTGAAAAACCACTTTTCGCACTTGTGTTCGTGCAGGAAACCACATTTGCACTTGTATTAGTGTGGAAAAAACACTTTTCGCACTTGTGATAGTGTTGAAAACCCACTTTTCGCACATGTGTTAGTGAAGGAAACCACTTTTCGCACTTGTGTTAGTGTTGAAAACCCACTTTTCGCACTTGTGTTAGTGTTGAAAATCCACTTTTCGCACTTGTGTTGTTGCAGGAAACCACTTTTGCACTTGTATTAGTGTGGAAAAAACACTTTTTGCACTTGTGATAGTGTTGAAAATCCACTTTTTGCACTTGTGATAGTGTTGAAAAACCACTTTTCACACTTGTGTTAGTGTTGAAAAACCACTTTTCGCACTTGTGTTGGTGCAGGAAACCACTTTTGCACTTGTATTAGTGTGGAAAAACCACTTTTCGCACTTGTGTTAGTGTTGAAAAACCACTTTTTGCACTTGTGTTAGTGTTGAAAAACCACTTTTCGCACTTGTGTTGGTGCAGGAAACCACTTTTGCACTTGTATTAGTGTGGAAAAAACACTTTTTGCACTTGTGTTAGTGTTGAAAAACCACTTTTCGCACTTGTGTTAGTGTTGAAAAATCACTTTTCGCACTTGTGTTAGTGTTGAAAAACCACTTTTCGCACTTGTGTTAGTGATGAAAAACCACTTTTCGCCCTTGTGTTGGTGCAGGAAACCACTTTTGCACTTGTATTAGTGTGGAAAAAACACTTTTTGCACTTGTGATAGTGTTGAAAAACCACTTTTCGCACTTGTGTTGGTGCAGGAAACCAGTTTTGCACTTGTATTAGTGTGGAAAAAACACTTTTGCACTTGTATTAGTGTGGAAAAACCACTTTTCGCACTTGTGATAGTGTTGAAAACCCACTTTTCACACATGTGTTAGTGAAGGAAACCACTTTTCGCACTTGTGTTAGTGTTGAAAACCCACTTTTCGCACTTGTGTTAGTGTTGAAAATCCACTTTTCGCACTTGTGTTGTTGCAGGAAACCACTTTTGCACTTGTATTAGTGTGGAAAAAACACTTTTTGCACTTGTGATAGTGTTGAAAATCCACTTTTTGCACTTGTGATAGTGTTGAAAAACCACTTTTCGCACTTGTGTTAGTGTTGAAAAACCACTTTTCGCAGTTGTGTTAGTGTTGAAAAACCACTTTTCGCACTTGTGTTGGTGCAGGAAACCAATTTTGCACTTGTATTAGTGTGGAAAAACCACTTTTCGCACTTGTGTTAGTGTTGAAAAACCACTTTTTGCACTTGTGTTAGTGTTGAAAATCCACTTTTTGCACTTGTGATAGTGTTGAAAAACCACTTTTTGCACTTGTGATAGTGTTGAAAAACCACTTTTCACACTTGTGATAGTGTTGAAAAACCACTTTTTGCACTTGTGATAGTGTTGAAAAACCACTTTTCACACTTGTGATAGTGTTGAAAAACCACTTTTCGCACTTGTGTTAGTGTTGAAAAACCACTTTTCGCACTTGTATTAGTGTGGAAAAAACACTTTTTGCACTTGTGATAGTGTTGAAAAACCACTTTTCGCACTTGTGATAGTGTTGAAAACCCACTTTTCGCACATGTGTTAGTGAAGGAAACCACTTTTCGCACTTGTGTTAGTATTGAAAACCCACTTTTCGCACTTGTGGTAGTGTTGAAAATCCACTTTTCGCACTTGTGTTAGTGTTGAAAATCCACTTTTCGCACTTGTGTTGTTGCAGGAAACCACTTTTGCACTTGTATTAGTGTGGAAAAAACACTTTTTGCACTTGTGATAGTGTTGAAAATCCACTTTTTGCACTTGTGTTGTTGCAGGAAACCACTTTTGCACTTGTATTAGTGTGGAAAAAACACTTTTTGCACTTGTGATAGTGTTGAAAATCCACTTTTTGCACTTGTGATAGTGTTGAAAAACCACTTTTCGCACTTATGTTAGTGTTGAAAAACCACTTTTCGCAGTTGTGTTAGTGTTGAAAAACCACTTTTCGCACTTGTGTTGGTGCAGGAAACCAATTTTGCACTTGTATTAGTGTGGAAAAACCACTTTTCGCACTTGTGTTAGTGTTGAAAAACCACTTTTTGCACTTGTGTTAGTATTGAAAAACCACTTTTCGCACTTGTGTTGGTGCAGGAAACCACTTTTGCACTTGTATTAGTGTGGAAAAAACACTTTTTGCACTTGTGGTAGTGTTGAAAAACCACTTTTCGCACTTGTGTTAGTGTTGAAAAACCACTTTTGCACTTGTATTATTGTGGAAAAAATACTTTTTGCACTTGTGTTAGTGTTGAAAAACCACTTTTCGCACTTGTGTTCGTGCAGCAAACCACATTTGCACTTGTATTAGTGTGGAAAAAACACTTTTCGCACTTGTGATAGTGTTGAAAACCCACTTTTCGCACATGTGTTAGTGATGGAAACCACTTTTCGCACTTGTGTTGCTGCAGGAAACCACTTTTGCACTTGTATTAGTGTGGAAAAAACACTTTTTGCACTTGTGATAGTGTTGAAAAACCACTTTTCACACTTGTGTTAGTGTTGAAAAACCACTTTTCGCACTTGTGTTAGTGTTGAAAAACCACTTTTCGCATTTGTGTTAATGTTGAAAAACCACTTTTCGCACTTGTGATAGTGTTGAAAAACCACTTTTCACACTTGTATTAGTGTGGAAAAAACACTTTTTGGACTTGTGATAGTGTTGAAAAACCACTTTTCGCACTTGTGTTAATGTTGAAAAACCACTTTACGCACTTGTGTTGGTGCAGGAAACCACTTTTGCACTTGTATTAGTGTGGAAAAACCACTTTTCGCACTTGTGTTAGTGTTGAAATCCCACTTTTCGCACTTGTGTTAGTGTTGAAAATCCACTTTTCGCACTTGTGTTGTTGCAGGCTACCACTTTTGCACTTGTATTAGTGTGGAAAAAACACTTTTCGCACTTGTGTTAGTGTTGAAAACCCACTTTTCGCACTTGTGTCAGTGTTGAAAATCCACTTTTCACACTTGTGTTGTTGCAGGAAACCACTTTTGCACTTGTATTAGTGTGGAAAAACCACTTTTTGCACTTATGTTAGTGTTGAAAACCCACTTTTCGCACTTGTGTTAGTGTTGAAAATCCACTTTTCGCACTTGTGTTGTTGCAGGAAACCACTTTTGCACTTGTATTAGTGTGGAAAAAACACTTTTTGCACTTGTGATAGTGTTGAAAATCCACTTTTTGCACTTGTGATAGTGTTGAAAAACCACTTTTCACACTTGTGATAGTGTTGAAAAACCTCTTTTCGCACTTGTGTTAGTGTTGAAAAACCACTTTTCGCACTTGTGTTGGTGCAGGAAACCACTTTTGCACTTGTATTAGTGTGGAAAAAACACTTTTTGCACTTGTTATAGTGTTGAAAAACCACTTTTCGCACTTGTGGTAGTGTTGAAAAACCACTTTTCGCACTTGTGCTAGTGTTGAAAAACCACTTTTGCACTTGTCTTAGTGTGGAAAATAAACTTTTTGCACTTGTGATAGTGTTGAAAAACCACTTTTCGCACTTGTGTTAGTGTTGAAAAACCACTTTTCGCACTTGTGTTGGTGCAGGAAACCACATTTGCACTTGTATTAGTGTGGAAAAAACACTTTTCGCACTTGTGATAGTGTTGAAAACCCACTTTTCGCACGTGTTAGTGAAGGAAACCACTTTTCGCACTTGTGTTGGTGCAGAAAACCACTTTTGCACTTTTATTAGTGTGGAAAAAAGACTTTTTGCACTTGTGATAGTGTTGAAAATCCACTTTTTGCACTTGTGTTAGTGTTGAAAAACCACTTTTCGCACTTGTGTATGTGCAGGAAACCACTTTTGCACTTTTATTAGTGTGGAAAAAACACTTTTTGCACTTGTGATAGTGTTGAAAAACCACTTTTCGCACTTGTGTTAGTGTTGAAAAACCACTTTTCGCACTTGTGTTGGTGCAGGAAACCACTTTTGCACTTGTTTTAGTGTGGAAAAAACACTTTTTGCACTTGTGATAGTGTTGAAAAACCACTTTTCGCACTTGTGATAGTGTTGAAAACCCACTTTTCGCACATGTGTTAGTGAAGGAAACCACTTTTCGCACTTGTGTTAGTATTGAAAACCCACTTTTCGCACTTGTGTTAGTGTTGAAAATCCACTTTTCGCACTTGTGTTAGTGTTGAAAATCCACTTTTCGCACTTGTGTTGTTGCAGGAAACCACTTTTGCACTTGTATTAGTGTGGAAAAAACACTTTTTGCACTTGTGATAGTGTTGAAAATCCACTTTTTGCACTTGTGTTGTTGCAGGAAACCACTTTTGCACTTGTATTAGTGTGGAAAAAACACTTTTTGCACTTGTGATAGTGTTGAAAATCCACTTTTCGCACTTGTGTTGTTGCAGGACACCACTTTTGCACTGGTATTAGTGTGGAAAAAACACTTTTGCACTTGTATTAGTGTGGAAAAACCACTTTTCGCACTTGTGATAGTGTTGAAAACCCACTTTTCGCACATGTGTTAGTGAAGGAAACCACTTTTTGCACTTGTGTTAGTGTTGAAAACCCACTTTTCGCACTTGTGTTAGTGTTGAAAATCCACTTTTCGCACTTGTGTTGTTGCAGGAAACCACTTTTGCACTTGTATTAGTGTGGAAAAAACACTTTTTGCACTTGTGATAGTGTTGAAAATCCACTTTTTGCACTTGTGATAGTGTTGAAAAACCACTTTTCGCACTTGTGTTAGTGTTGAAAAACCACTTTTCGCACTTGTGTTGGTGCAGGAAACCACTTTTGCACTTGTATTAGTGTGGAAAAACCACTTTTCGCACTTGTGTTAGTGTTGAAAAACCACTTTTTGCACTTGTGTTAGTGTTGAAAAACCACTTTTCGCACTTGTGTTGGTGCAGGAAACCATTTTTGCACTTGTATTAGTGTGGAAAAAACACTTTTTGCACTTGTGTTAGTGTTGAAAAACCACTTTTCGCACTTGTGTTAGTGTTGAAAAATCACTTTTCGCACTTGTGTTAGTGTTGAAAAACCACTTTTCGCACTTGTGTTAGTGTTGAAAAACCACTTTTTGCACTTGTGTTAGTGTTGAAAAACCACTGTTCGCACTTGTGTTGGTGCAGGAAACCACTTTTGCACTTGTATTAGTGTGGAAAAAACACTTTTTGCACTTGTGATAGTGTTGAAAAACCACTTTTCGCACTTGTGTTGGTGCAGGAAACCACTTTTGCACTTGTATTAGTGTGGAAAAAACACTTTTGCACTTGTATTAGTGTGGAAAAACCACTTTTCGCACTTGTGATAGTGTTGAAAACCCACTTTTCGCACATGTGTTAGTGAAGGAAACCACTTTTCGCACTTGTGTTAGTGTTGAAAACCCACTTTTCGCACTTGTGTTAGTGTTGAAAATCCACTTTTCGCACTTGTGTTGTTGCAGGAAACCACTTTTGCACTTGTATTAGTGTGGAAAAAACACTTTTTGCACTTGTGTTAGTGTTGAAAAACCACTTTTCGCAGTTGTGTTAGTGTTGAAAAACCACTTTTCGCACTTGTGTTAGTGTTGAAAATCCACTTTTCGCACTTGTGTTGTTGCAGGAAACCACTTTTGCACTTGTGATAGTGTTGAAAAACCACTTTTCGCACTTGTGTTAGTGTTGAAAAACCACTTTTCGCAGTTGTGTTAGTGTTGAAAAACCACTTTTCGCACTTGTGTTGGTGCAGGAAACCAATTTTGCACTTGTATTAGTGTGGAAAAACCACTTTTTGCACTTGTGTTAGTGTTGAAAAACCACTTTTTGCACTTGTGTTAGTGTTGAAAAACCACTTTTCGCACTTGTGTTGGTGCAGGAAACCACTTTTGCACTTGTATTGGTGTGGAAAAAACACTTTTTGCACTTGTGGTAGTGTTGAAAAACCACTTTTCGCACTTGTGTTAGTGTTGAAAAACCACTTTTGCACTTGTATTAGTGTGGAAAAAATACTTTTTGCACTTGTGTTAGTGTTGAAAAACCACTTTTCGCACTTGTGTTCGTGCAGGAAACCACATTTGCACTTGTATTAGTGTGGAAAAAACACTTTTCGCACTTGTGATAGTGTTGAAAACCCACTTTTCGCACATGTGTTAGTGAAGGAAACCAATTTTCGCATTTGTGTTGCTGCAGGAAACCACTTTTGCACTTGTATTAGTATGGAAAAAACACTTTTTGCACTTGTGATAGTGTTGAAAAACCACTTTTCGCACTTGTGTTAGTGTTGAAAAACCACTTTTCGCACTTGTGTTAGTGTTGAAAAACCACTTTTCGCATTTGTGTTGGTGCAGGAAACCACTTTTGCACTTGTATTAGTGTGGAAAAAACACTTTTTGGACTTGTGTTAATGTTGAAAAACCACTTTTCGCACTTGTGTTGGTGCAGTAAACCACTTTTGCACTTGTATTAGTGTGGAAAAACCACTTTTCGCACTTGTGTTAGTGTTGAAATCCCACTTTTCGCACTTGTGTTAGTGTTGAAAATCCACTTTTCGCACTTGTGTTGTTGCAGGAAACCACTTTTGCACTTGTATTAGTGTGGAAAAAACACTTTTCGCACTTGTGTTAGTGTTGAAAACCCACTTTTCGCACTTGTGTTAGAGTTGAAAATCAACTTTTCGCACTTGTGTTAGTGTTGAAAATCCACTTTTCGCACTTGTGTTGTTGCAGGAAACCACTTTTGCACTTGTATTAGTGTGGAAAAAACACTTTTTGCACTTGTGATAGTGTTGAAAGTCCACTTTTTGCACTTGAGTTGTTGCAGGAAACCACTTTTGCACTTGTATTAGTGTGGAAAAAACACTTTTGCACTTGTATTAGTGTGGAAAAACCACTTTTCGCACTTGTGATAGTGTTGAAAACCCACTTTTCACACATGTGTTAGTGAAGGAAACCACTTTTCGCACTTGTGTTAGTGTTGAAAACCCACTTTTCGCACTTGTGTTAGTGTTGAAAATCCACTTTTCGCACTTGTGTTGTTGCAGGAAACCACTTTTGCACTTGTATTAGTGTGGAAAAAACACTTTTTGCACTTGTGATAGTGTTGAAAATCCACTTTTTGCACTTGTGATAGTGTTGAAAAACCACTTTTCGCACTTGTGTTAGTGTTGAAAAACCACTTTTCGCACTTGTGTTGGTGCAGGAAACCACTTTTGCACTTGTATTAGTGTGGAAAAACCACTTTTCGCACTTGTGTTAGTGTTGAAAAACCACTTTTTGCACTTGTGTTAGTGTTGAAAAACCACTTTTCGCACTTGTGTTGGTGCAGGAAACCACTTTTGCAATTGTATTAGTGTGGAAAAAACACTTTTTGCACTTGTGTTAGTGTTGAAAAACCACTTTTCGCACTTGTGTTAGTGTTGAAAAATCACTTTTCGCACTTGTGTTAGTGTTGAAAAACCACTTTTCGCACTTGTGTTAGTGTTGAAAAACCACTTTTCGCACTTGTGTTGGTGCAGGAAACCACTTTTGCACTTGTATTAGTGTGGAAAAACCACTTTTCGCACTTGTGTTAGTGTTGAAAAACCACTTTTCGCACTTGTGTTAGTGTTGAAAACCCACTTTTCGCACATGTTTTAGTGAAGGAAACCACTTTTCGCACTTGTGTTGGTGCAGGAAACCACTTTTGCACTTGTATTAGTGTGGAAAAAACACTTTTTGCACTTGTGATAGTGTTGAAAAACCACTTTTCGGACTTCTGTTAGTGTTGAAAATCCAATTTTCGCACTTGTGTTGGTGCAGGAAACCTCTTTTGCACTTGTATTAGTGTGGAAAAAACACTTTTTGCACTTGTGATAGTGTTGAAAAACCACTTTTCGCACTTGTGTTCGTGTTGAAAAACCACTTTTCGCACTTGTGTTAGTGTTGAAAAAACACTTTTGCACTTGTATTAGTGTGGAAAAACCACTTTTCGCACTTGTGTTGGTGCAGGAAACCACTTTTGCACTTGTATTAGTGTGGAAAAAACACTTTTCGCACTTGTGATAGTGCTGAAAACCCACTTTTCGCACATGTGTTAGTGAAGGGAACCACTTTTCGCACTTGTGTTGGTGCAGGAAACCACATTTGCACTTGTATTAGTGTGGAAAAAACACTTTTTGCACTTGTGATAGTGTTGAAAAACCACTTTTCGCACTTGTTTGGTGCAGGAAACCACTTTTGCACTTGTATTAGTGTGGAAAAACCACTCTTCGCACTTGTGTTAGTGTTGAAAAACCACTTTTCGCACTTGTGTTAGTGTTGAAAAACCACTTTTCGCACTTGTGTTAGTGTTGAAAAACCACTTTTCGCACTTGTGTTGGTGCAGGAAACCACTTTTGCACTTGTATTAGTGTGGAAAAACCACTTTTTGCCCTTGTGTTAGTGTTGAAAAACCACTTTTCGCACTTGTGTTAGTGTTGAAAAACCACTTTTCGCACTTGTGTTGGTGAAGGAAACCACTTTTGCACTTGTATTAGTGTGGAAAAAATACTTTTTGCACTTGTGATAGTGTTGAAAAACCACTTTTCGGACTTGTGTTAGTGTTGAAAATCCAATTTTCGCACTTGTGTTGGTGCAGGAAACCACTTTTGCACTTGTATTAGTGTGGAAAAACCACTTTTCGCACTTGTGTTAGTGTTGAAAAACCACTGTTCGCACTTGTGTTGGTGCAGGAAACCAATTTTGCACTTGTATTAGTGTGGAAAAAACACTTTTTGCACTTGTGATAGTGTTGAAAAATCACTTTTCGCACTTGTGTTCGTGTTGAAAAACCACTTTTCGCACTTGTATTAGTGTGGAAAAACCACTTTTCGCACTTGTGATAGTGTTGAAAACCCACTTTTCGCACATGTGTTAGTGAAGGAAACCACTTTTGCACTTGTACTAGTGTGGAAAACACCACTTTTTGCACTTGTGTTGGTGCAGGAAACCACTTTTGCACTTGTATTAGTGTGGAAAAAACACTTTTCGCACTTGTGATAGTGCTGAAAACCCACTTTTCGCACATGTGTTAGTGAAGGAAACCACTTTTCGCACTTGTGTTGGTGCAGGAAACCACATTTGCACTTGTATTAGTGTGGAAAAAACACTTTTTGCACTTGTGATAGTGTTGAAAAACCACTTTTCGCACTTGTGTTAGTGTTGAAAAACCACTTTTCGCACTTGTGTTGGTGCAGGAAACTACTTTTGCACTTGTATTAGTGTGGAAAAACCACTTTTCGCACTTGTGTTAGTGTTGAAAAACCACTTTTCGCACTTGTGTTAGTGTTGAAAAACCACTTTTCGCACTTGTGTTAGTGTTGAAAAATCACTTTTCGCACTTGTGTTGGTGCAGGAAACCACTTTTGCACTTGTATTAGTGTGGAAAAACCACTTTTTGCCCTTGTGTTAGTGTTGAAAAACCACTTTTCGCACTTGTGTTAGTGTTGAAAAACCACTTTTCGCACTTGTGTTGGTGCAGGAAACCACTTTTGCACTTGTATTAGTGTGGAAAAAATACTTTTTGCACTTGTGATAGTGTTGAAAAACCACTTTTCGGACTTGTGTTAGTGTTGAAAATCCAATTTTCGCACTTGTGTTGGTGCAGGAAACCACTTTTGCACTTGTATTATTGTGGAAAAACCACTTTTCGCACTTGTGTTAGTGTTTAAAAACCACTGTTCGCACTTGTGTTGGTGCAGGAAACCAATTTTGCACTTGTATTAGTGTGGAAAAAACACTTTTTGCACTTGTGATGGTGTTGAAAAACCACTTTTCGCACTTGTGTTAGTGTTGAAAAACCACTTTTCGCACTTGTGTTAGTGTTGAAAAAACACTTTTGCACTTGTATTAGTGTGGAAAAACCACTTTTCGCACTTGTGATAGTGTTGAAAACCCACTTTTCGCACATGTGTTAGTGAAGGAAACCACTTTTTGCACTTGTGATAGTGTTGAAAACCCACTTTTTGCACATGTGTTAGTGAAGGAAACCACTTTTTGCACTTGGGTTAGTGTTGAAAAACCACTTTTCGCACTTGTGTTGGTGCAGGAAACCACTTTTGCACTTGTATTAGTGTGGAAAAACCACTTTTTGCACTTGTGATAGTGTTGAAAAACCACTTTTCGCACTTGTGTTAGTGTTGAAAAACCACTTTTCGCACTTGTGTTGGTGCAGGAAACCACTTTTGCACTTGTATTAGTGTGGAAAAAACACTTTTTGCACTTGTGATAGTGTTGAAAAACCACTTTTTGCCCTTGTGTTAGTGTTGAAAAACCACTTTTCGCACTTGTGTTAGTGTTGAAAAACCACTTTTCGCACTTGTGTTGGTGCAGGAAACCACTTTTGCACTTGTATTAGTGTGGAAAAAATACTTTTTGCACTTGTGATAGTGTTGAAAAACCACTTTTCGGACTTGTGTTAGTGTTGAAAATCCAATTTTCGCACTTGTATTAGTGTGGAAAAAACACTTTTTGCACTTGTGATAGTGTTGAAAAACCACTTTTCGGACTTGTATTAGTGTTGAAAATCCAATTTTCGCACTTGTGTTGGTGCAGGAAACCACTTTTGCACTTGTATTAGTGTGGAAAAAACACTTTTTGCACTTGTGATAGTGTTGAAAAACCACTTTTCGCACTTGTGTTCGTGTTGAAAAACCACTTTTCGCACTTGTGTTAGTGTTGAAAAAACACTTTTGCACTTGTATTAGTGTGGAAAAACCACTTTTCGCACTTGTGATAGTGTTGAAGACCCACTTTTCGCACTTGTGTTAGTGTTGAAAAACCACTTTTCGCACTTGTGTTAGTGTTGAAAAACCACTTTTCGCACTTGTGTTCGTTTAGGAAACCACGTTTGCGCTTGTATTAGTGTGAAAAAACCACTTTTCGCACTTGTGTTAGTGTTGAGAAACCACTTTTCGCACTTGTGTTAGTGTTGAAAAACCACTTTTCGCACTTGTGTTGGTGCAGGAAACCACTTTTGCACTTGTATTAGTGTGGAAAACACCACTTTTTGCACTTGTGATAGTGCTGAAAACCCACTTTTCGCACATGTGTTAGTGAAGGAAACCACTTTTCGCACTTGTGTTGGTGCAGGAAACCACATTTGCACTTGTATTAGTGTGGAAAAAACACTTTTTGCACTTGTGATAGTGTTGAAAAACCACTTTTCGCACTTGTGTTAGTGTTGAAAAACCACTTTTCGCACTTGTGTTGGTGCAGGAAACCACTTTTGCACTTGTATTAGTGTGGAAAAACCACTTTTCGCACTTGTGTTAGTGTTGAAAAACCACTTTTCGCACTTGTGTTAGTGTTGAAAAACCACTTTTCGCACTTGTGTTAGTGTTGAAAAACCACTTTTCGCACTTGTGTTGGTGCAGGAAACCACTTTTGCACTTGTATTAGTGTGGAAAAACCACTTTTCGCCCTTGTGTTAGTGTTGAAAAACCACTTTCGCACTTGTGTTAGTGTTGAAAAACCACTTTTCGCACTTGTGTTGGTGCAGGAAACCACTTTTGCACTTGTATTAGTGTGGAAAAAATACTTTTTGCACTTGTGATAGTGTTGAAAAACCACTTTTCGGACTTGTGTTAGTGTTGAAAATCCAATTTTCGCACTTGTGTTGGTGCAGGAAACCACTTTTGCACTTGTATTAGTGTGGAAAAACCACTTTTCGCACTTGTGTTAGTGTTGAAAAACCACTGTTCGCACTTGTGTTGGTGCAGGAAACCAATTTTGCACTTGTATTAGTGTGGAAAAAACACTTTTTGCACTTGTGATAGTGTTGAAAAACCACTTTTCGCACTTGTGTTCGTGTTGAAAAACCACTTTTCGCACTTGTGTTAGTGTTGAAAAAACACTTTTGCACTTGTATTAGTGTGGAAAAACCACTTTTCGCACTTGTGATAGTGTTGAAAACCCACTTTTCGCACATGTGTTAGTGAAGGAAACCACTTTTTGCACTTGTGATAGTGTTGAAAACCCACTTTTTGCACATGTGTTAGTGAAGGAAACCACTTTTCGCACTTGGGTTGGTGTTGAAAAACCACTTTTCGCACTTGTGTTGGTGCAGGAAACCACTTTTGCACTTGTATTAGTGTGGAAAAACCACTTTTTGCACTTGTGATAGTGTTGAAAAACCACTTTTCGCACTTGTGTTAGTGTTGAAAAACCACTTTTCGCACTTGTGTTGGTGCAGGAAACCACTTTTGCACTTGTATTAGTGTGGAAAAAACACTTTTTGCACTTGTGATAGTGTTGAAAAACCACTTTTCGCACTTGTGTTAGTGTTGAAAAATCACTTTTCGCAGTTGTGTTAGTGTTGAAAAACCACATTTCGCACTTGTGTTGGTGCAGGAAACCACTTTTGCACTTGTATTAGTGTGGAAAAACCACTTTTCGCACTTGTGTTAGTGTTGAAAAACCACTTTTCGCACTTGTGTTAGTGTTGAAAAACCACTTTTCGCACTTGTGTTGGTGCAGGAAACCACTTTTGCACTTGTATTAGTGTGGAAAAACCACTTTTCGCACTTGTGTTAGTGTTGAAAAACCACTTTTCGCACTTGTGTTAGTGTTGAAAACCCACTTTTCGCACATGTTTTAGTGAAGGAAACCACTTTTCGCACTTGTGTTGGTGCAGGAAACCACTTTTGCACTTGTATTAGTGTGGAAAAAACACTTTTTGCACTTGTGATAGTGTTGAAAAACCACTTTTCGGACTTGTGTTAGTGTTGAAAATCCAATTTTCGCACTTGTGTTGGTGCAGGAAACCACTTTTGCACTTGTATTAGTGTGGAAAAAACACTTTTTGCACTTGTGATAGTGTTGAAAAACCACTTTTCGCACTTGTGTTTGTGTTGAAAAACCACTTTTCGCACTTGTGTTAGTGTTGAAAAAACACTTTTGCACTTGTATTAGTGTGGAAAAACCACTTTTCGCACTTGTGATAGTGTTGAAGACCCACTTTTCGCACTTGTGTTAGTGTTGAAAAACCACTTTTCGCACTTGTGTTAGTGTTGAAAAACCACTTTTCGCACTTGTGTTCGTGCAGGAAACCACGTTTGCACTTGTATTAGTGTGGAAAAACCACTTTTCGCACTTGAGTTAGTGTTGAAAAACCACTTTTCGCACTTGTGTTAGTGTTGAAACACCACTTTTCGCACTTGTGTTCGTGCAGGAAACCACGTTTGCACTTGTATTAGTGTGGAAAAACCACTTTTCGCACTTGAGTTAGTGTTGAAAAACCACTTTTCGCACTTATGTTAGTGTTGAAAAACCACTTTTCGCACTTGTGTTAGTGTTGAAAAACCACTTTTCGCACTTGTGTTGGTGCAGGAAACCACTTTTGCACTTGTATTAGTGTGGAAAACCACTTTTCGCACTTGTGTTAGTGTTGAAAACCACTTTTCGCACGTGTGTTAGTGTGGAAAAACCACTTTTTGCACTTGTGTTGGTGCAGGAAACCACTTTTGCACTTTTATTAGTGTGGAAAAAACACTTTTTGCACTTGTGATAGTGTTGAAAAACCACTTTTCGCACTTGTGTTAGTGTTGAACAGCCACTTTTCCCACTTGCATTGGTGCAGGAAACCACTTTTGCACTTGTATTAGTGTGGAAAAACCACTTTTCGCACTTGTGTTAGTGTTGAAAAACCACTTTTCGCACTTGTGTTAGTGTTGAAAAACCACTTTTCGCACTTGTGTTGGTGCAGGAAACCACTTTTGCACTTGTACTAGTGTGGAAAAACCACTTTTCGCACTTGTGTTAGTGTTGAAAAACCACTTTTCGCACTTGTGTTAGTGTTGAAAAACCACTTTTCGCACTTGTGTTGGTGCAGGAAACCACTTTTGCACTTGTATTAGTGTGGAAAAAACACTTTTTGCACTTGTGATAGTGTTGAAAAACCACTTTTCGCACTTGTGTTCGTGTTGAAAAACCACTTTTCGCACTTGTGTTAGTGTTGAAAAAACACTTTTGCACTTGTATTAGTGTGGAAAAACCACTTTTCGCACTTGTGATAGTGTTGAAGACCCACTTTTCGCACTTGTGTTAGTGTTGAAAAACCACTTTTCGCACTTGTGTTAGTGTTGAAAAACCACTTTTCGCACTTGTGTTCGTTTAGGAAACCACGTTTGCGCTTGTATTAGTGTGAAAAAACCACTTTTCGCACTTGTGTTAGTGTTGAAAAACCACTTTTCGCACTTGTGTTAGTGTTGAAAAACCACTTTTCGCACTTGTGTTGGTGCAGGAAACCACTTTTGCACTTGTATTAGTGTGGAAAACACCACTTTTTGCACTTGTGATAGTGCTGAAAACCCACTTTTCGCACATGTGTTAGTGAAGGAAACCACTTTTCGCACTTGTGTTGGTGCAGGAAACCACATTTGCACTTGTATTAGTGTGGAAAAAACACTTTTTGCACTTGTGATAGTGTTGAAAAACCACTTTTCGCACTTGTGTTAGTGTTGAAAAACCACTTTTCGCACTTGTGTTGGTGCAGGAAACCACTTTTGCACTTGTATTAGTGTGGAAAAACCACTTTTCGCACTTGTGTTAGTGTTGAAAAACCACTTTTCGCACTTGTGTTAGTGTTGAAAAACCACTTTTCGCACTTGTGTTAGTGTTGAAAAACCACTTTTCGCACTTGTGTTGGTGCAGGAAACCACTTTTGCACTTGTATTAGTGTGGAAAAACCACTTTTCGCCCTTGTGTTAGTGTTGAAAAACCACTTTCGCACTTGTGTTAGTGTTGAAAAACCACTTTTCGCACTTGTGTTGGTGCAGGAAACCACTTTTGCACTTGTATTAGTGTGGAAAAAATACTTTTTGCACTTGTGATAGTGTTGAAAAACCACTTTTCGGACTTGTGTTAGTGTTGAAAATCCAATTTTCGCACTTGTGTTGGTGCAGGAAACCACTTTTGCACTTGTATTAGTGTGGAAAAACCACTTTTCGCACTTGTGTTAGTGTTGAAAAACCACTGTTCGCACTTGTGTTGGTGCAGGAAACCAATTTTGCACTTGTATTAGTGTGGAAAAAACACTTTTTGCACTTGTGATAGTGTTGAAAACCCACTTTTCGCACATGTGTTAGTGAAGGAAACCACTTTTTGCACTTGTGATAGTGTTGAAAACCCACTTTTCGCACTTGTGTTCGTGTTGAAAAACCACTTTTCGCACTTGTGTTAGTGTTGAAAAAACACTTTTGCACTTGTATTAGTGTGGAAAAACCACTTTTCGCACTTGTGATAGTGTTGAAAACCCACTTTTCGCACATGTGTTAGTGAAGGAAACCACTTTTTGCACTTGTGATAGTGTTGAAAACCCACTTTTTGCACATGTGTTAGTGAAGGAAACCACTTTTCGCACTTGGGTTGGTGTTGAAAAACCACTTTTCGCACTTGTGTTGGTGCAGGAAACCACTTTTGCACTTGTATTAGTGTGGAAAAACCACTTTTTGCACTTGTGATAGTGTTGAAAAACCACTTTTCGCACTTGTGTTAGTGTTGAAAAACCACTTTTCGCACTTGTGTTGGTGCAGGAAACCACTTTTGCACTTGTATTAGTGTGGAAAAAACACTTTTTGCACTTGTGATAGTGTTGAAAAACCACTTTTCGCACTTGTGTTAGTGTTGAAAAATCACTTTTCGCAGTTGTGTTAGTGTTGAAAAACCACATTTCGCACTTGTGTTGGTGCAGGAAACCACTTTTGCACTTGTATTAGTGTGGAAAAACCACTTTTCGCACTTGTGTTAGTGTTGAAAAACCACTTTTCGCACTTGTGTTAGTGTTGAAAACCCACTTTTCGCACATGTTTTAGTGAAGGAAACCACTTTTCGCACTTGTGTTGGTGCAGGAAACCACTTTTGCACTTGTATTAGTGTGGAAAAAACACTTTTTGCACTTGTGATAGTGTTGAAAAACCACTTTTCGGACTTGTGTTAGTGTTGAAAATCCAATTTTCGCACTTGTGTTGGTGCAGGAAACCACTTTTGCACTTGTATTAGTGTGGAAAAAACACTTTTTGCACTTGTGATAGTGTTGAAAAACCACTTTTCGCACTTGTGTTTGTGTTGAAAAACCACTTTTCGCACTTGTGTTAGTGTTGAAAAAACACTTTTGCACTTGTATTAGTGTGGAAAAACCACTTTTCGCACTTGTGATAGTGTTGAAGACCCACTTTTCGCACTTGTGTTAGTGATGAAAAACCACTTTTCGCACTTGTGTTAGTGTTGAAAAACCACTTTTCGCACTTGTGTTCGTGCAGGAAACCACGTTTGCACTTGTATTAGTGTGGAAAAACCACTTTTCGCACTTGAGTTAGTGTTGAAAAACCACTTTTCGCACTTGTGTTAGTGTTGAAACACCACTTTTCGCACTTGTGTTCGTGCAGGAAACCACGTTTGCACTTGTATTAGTGTGGAAAAACCACTTTTCGCACTTGAGTTAGTGTTGAAAAACCACTTTTCGCACTTATGTTAGTGTTGAAAAACCACTTTTCGCACTTGTGTTAGTGTTGAAAAACCACTTTTCGCACTTGTGTTGGTGCAGGAAACCACTTTTGCACTTGTATTAGTGTGGAAAACCACTTTTCGCACTTGTGTTAGTGTTGAAAACCACTTTTCGCACGTGTGTTAGTGTGGAAAAACCACTTTTCGCACTTGTGTTGGTGCAGGAAACCACTTTTGCACTTTTATTAGTGTGGAAAAAACACTTTTTGCACTTGTGATAGTGTTGAAAAACCACTTTTCGCACTTGTGTTAGTGTTGAACAGCCACTTTTCCCACTTGCATTGGTGCAGGAAACCACTTTTGCACTTGTATTAGTGTGGAAAAACCACTTTTCGCACTTGTGTTAGTGTTGAAAAACCACTTTTCGCACTTGTGTTAGTGTTGAAAAACCACTTTTCGCACTTGTGTTGGTGCAGGAAACCACTTTTGCACTTGTACTAGTGTGGAAAACACCACTTTTTGCACTTGTGTTGGTGCAGGAAACCACTTTTGCACTTGTATTGGTGTGGAAAAAACACTTTTCGCACTTGTGATAGTGCTGAAAACCCACTTTTCGCACATGTGTTAGTGAAGGAAACCACTTTTCGCACTTGTGTTGGTGCAGGAAACCACATTTGCACTTGTATTAGTGTGGAAAAAACACTTTTTGCACTTGTGATAGTGTTGAAAAACCACTTTTCGGACTTGTGTTAGTGTTGAAAATCCAATTTTCGCACTTGTGTTGGTGCAGGAAACCACTTTTGCACTTGTATTAGTGTGGAAAAACCACTTTTCGCACTTGTGTTAGTGTTGAAAAACCACTGTTCGCACTTGTGTTGGTGCAGGAAACCAATTTTGCACTTGTATTAGTGTGGAAAAAACACTTTTTGCACTTGTGATAGTGTTGAAAAATCACTTTTCGCACTTGTGTTCGTGTTGAAAAACCACTTTTCGCACTTGTATTAGTGTGGAAAAACCACTTTTCGCACTTGTGATAGTGTTGAAAACCCACTTTTCGCACATGTGTTAGTGAAGGAAACCACTTTTGCACTTGTACTAGTGTGGAAAACACCACTTTTTGCACTTGTGTTGGTGCAGGAAACCACTTTTGCACTTGTATTAGTGTGGAAAAAACACTTTTCGCACTTGTGATAGTGCTGAAAACCCACTTTTCGCACATGTGTTAGTGAAGGAAACCACTTTTCGCACTTGTGTTGGTGCAGGAAACCACATTTGCACTTGTATTAGTGTGGAAAAAACACTTTTTGCACTTGTGATAGTGTTGAAAAACCACTTTTCGCACTTGTGTTAGTGTTGAAAAACCACTTTTCGCACTTGTGTTGGTGCAGGAAACCACTTTTGCACTTGTATTAGTGTGGAAAAACCACTTTTCGCACTTGTGTTAGTGTTGAAAAACCACTTTTCGCACTTGTGTTAGTGTTGAAAAACCACTTTTTGCACTTGTGTTAGTGTTGAAAAATCACTTTTCGCACTTGTGTTAGTGTTGAAAAACCACTTTTCGCACTTGTGTTGGTGCAGGAAACCACTTTTGCACTTGTATTAGTGTGGAAAAACCACTTTTGCACTTGTATTAGTGTGGAAAAACCACTTTTCGCACTTGTGTTAGTGTTGAAAAACCACTGTTCGCACTTGTGTTGGTGCAGGAAACCAATTTTGCACTTGTATTAGTGTGGAAAAAACACTTTTTGCACTTGTGATAGTGTTGAAAAACCACTTTTCGCACTTGTGTTCGTGTTGAAAAGCCACTTTTCGCACTTGTGTTAGTGTTGAAAAAACACTTTTGCACTTGTATTAGTGTGGAAAAACCACTTTTCGCACTTGTGATAGTGTTGAAAACCCACTTTTCGCACATGTGTTAGTGAAGGAAACCACTTTTTGCACTTGTGATAGTGTTGAAAACCCACTTTTTGCACATGTGTTAGTGAAGGAAACCACTTTTCGCACTTGGGTTGGTGTTGAAAAACCACTTTTCGCACTTGTGTTGGTGCAGGAAACCACTTTTGCACTTGTATTAGTGTGGAAAAACCACTTTTTGCACTTGTGATAGTGTTGAAAAACCACTTTTCGCACTTGTGTTAGTGTTGAAAAACCACTTTTCACACTTGTGTTGGTGCAGGAAACCACTTTTGCACTTGTATTAGTGTGGAAAAAACACTTTTTGCACTTGTGATAGTGTTGAAAAACCACTTTTCGCACTTGTGTTAGTGTTGAAAAATCACTTTTCGCAGTTGTGTTAGTGTTGAAAAACCACATTTCGCACTTGTGTTGGTGCAGGAAACCACTTTTGCACTTGTATTAGTGTGGAAAAACCACTTTTCGCACTTGTGTTAGTGTTGAAAAACCACTTTTCGCACTTGTGTTAGTGTTGAAAAACCACTTTTCGCACTTGTGTTGGTGCAGGAAACCACTTTTGCACTTGTATTAGTGTGGAAAAACCACTTTTCGCACTTGTGTTAGTGTTGAAAAACCACTTTTCGCACTTGTGTTAGTGTTGAAAACCCACTTTTCGCACATGTTTTAGTGAAGGAAACCACTTTTCGCACTTGTGTTGGTGCAGGAAACCACTTTTGCACTTGTATTAGTGTGGAAAAAACACTTTTTGCACTTGTGATAGTGTTGAAAAACCACTTTTCGGACTTGTGTTAGTGTTGAAAATCCAATTTTCGCACTTGTGTTGGTGCAGGAAACCACTTTTGCACTTGTATTAGTGTGGAAAAAACACTTTTTGCACTTGTGATAGTGTTGAAAAACCACTTTTCGCACTTGTGTTTGTGTTGAAAAACCACTTTTCGCACTTGTGTTAGTGTTGAAAAAACACTTTTGCACTTGTATTAGTGTGGAAAAACCACTTTTCGCACTTGTGATAGTGTTGAAGACCCACTTTTCGCACTTGTGTTAGTGTTGAAAAACCACTTTTCGCACTTGTGTTAGTGTTGAAAAACCACTTTTCGCACTTGTGTTCGTGCAGGAAACCACGTTTGCACTTGTATTAGTGTGGAAAAACCACTTTTCGCACTTGAGTTAGTGTTGAAAAACCACTTTTCGCACTTGTGTTAGTGTTGAAACACCACTTTTCGCACTTGTGTTCGTGCAGGAAACCACGTTTGCACTTGTATTAGTGTGGAAAAACCACTTTTCGCACTTGAGTTAGTGTTGAAAAACCACTTTTCGCACTTATGTTAGTGTTGAAAAACCACTTTTCGCACTTGTGTTAGTGTTGAAAAACCACTTTTCGCACTTGTGTTGGTGCAGGAAACCACTTTTGCACTTGTATTAGTGTGGAAAACCACTTTTCGCACTTGTGTTAGTGTTGAAAACCACTTTTCGCACGTGTGTTAGTGCGGAAAAACCACTTTTCGCACTTGTGTTGGTGCAGGAAACCACTTTTGCACTTTTATTAGTGTGGAAAAAACACTTTTTGCACTTGTGATAGTGTTGAAAAACCACTTTTCGCACTTGTGTTAGTGTTGAACAGCCACTTTTCCCACTTGCATTGGTGCAGGAAACCACTTTTGCACTTGTATTAGTGTGGAAAAACCACTTTTCGCACTTGTGTTAGTGTTGAAAAACCACTTTTCGCACTTGTGTTAGTGTTGAAAAACCACTTTTCGCACTTGTGTTGGTGCAGGAAACCACTTTTGCACTTGTACTAGTGTGGAAAACACCACTTTTTGCACTTGTGTTGGTGCAGGAAACCACTTTTGCACTTGTATTAGTGTGGAAAAAACACTTTTCGCACTTGTGATAGTGCTGAAAACCCACTTTTCGCACATGTGTTAGTGAAGGAAACCACTTTTCGCACTTGTGTTGGTGCAGGAAACCACATTTGCACTTGTATTAGTGTGGAAAAAACACTTTTTGCACTTGTGATAGTGTTGAAAAACCACTTTTCGGACTTGTGTTAGTGTTGAAAATCCAATTTTCGCACTTGTGTTGGTGCAGGAAACCACTTTTGCACTTGTATTAGTGTGGAAAAACCACTTTTCGCACTTGTGTTAGTCTTGAAAAACCACTGTTCGCACTTGTGTTGGTGCAGGAAACCAATTTTGCACTTGTATTAGTGTGGAAAAAACACTTTTTGCACTTGTGATAGTGTTGAAAAATCACTTTTCGCACTTGTGTTCGTGTTGAAAAACCACTTTTCGCACTTGTATTAGTGTGGAAAAACCACTTTTCGCACTTGTGATAGTGTTGAAAACCCACTTTTCGCACATGTGTTAGTGAAGGAAACCACTTTTGCACTTGTACTAGTGTGGAAAACACCACTTTTTGCACTTGTGTTGGTGCAGGAAACCACTTTTGCACTTGTATTAGTGTGGAAAAAACACTTTTCGCACTTGTGATAGTGCTGAAAACCCACTTTTCGCACATGTGTTAGTGAAGGAAACCACTTTTCGCACTTGTGTTGGTGCAGGAAACCACATTTGCACTTGTATTAGTGTGGAAAAAACACTTTTTGCACTTGTGATAGTGTTGAAAAACCACTTTTCGCACTTGTGTTAGTGTTGAAAAACCACTTTTCGCACTTGTGTTGGTGCAGGAAACCACTTTTGCACTTGTATTAGTGTGGAAAAACCACTTTTCGCACTTGTGTTAGTGTTGAAAAACCACTTTTCGCACTTGTGTTAGTGTTGAAAAACCACTTTTTGCACTTGTGTTAGTGTTGAAAAATCACTTTTCGCACTTGTGTTAGTGTTGAAAAACCACTTTTCGCACTTGTGTTGGTGCAGGAAACCACTTTTGCACTTGTATTAGTGTGGAAAAACCACTTTTGCACTTGTATTAGTGTGGAAAAACCACTTTTCGCACTTGTGTTAGTGTTGAAAAACCACTGTTCGCACTTGTGTTGGTGCAGGAAACCAATTTTGCACTTGTATTAGTGTGGAAAAAACACTTTTTGCACTTGTGATAGTGTTGAAAAACCACTTTTCGCACTTGTGTTCGTGTTGAAAAACCACTTTTCGCACTTGTGTTAGTGTTGAAAAAACACTTTTGCACTTGTATTAGTGTGGAAAAACCACTTTTCGCACTTGTGATAGTGTTGAAAACCCACTTTTCGCACATGTGTTAGTGAAGGAAACCACTTTTTGCACTTGTGATAGTGTTGAAAACCCACTTTTTGCACATGTGTTAGTGAAGGAAACCACTTTTCGCACTTGGGTTGGTGTTGAAAAACCACTTTTCGCACTTGTGTTGGTGCAGGAAACCACTTTTGCACTTGTATTAGTGTGGAAAAACCACTTTTTGCACTTGTGATAGTGTTGAAAAACCACTTTTCGCACTTGTGTTAGTGTTGAAAAACCACTTTTCGCACTTGTGTTGGTGCAGGAAACCACTTTTGCACTTGTATTAGTGTGGAAAAAACACTTTTTGCACTTGTGATAGTGTTGAAAAACCACTTTTCGCACTTGTGTTAGTGTTGAAAAATCACTTTTCGCAGTTGTGTTAGTGTTGAAAAACCACATTTCGCACTTGTGTTGGTGCAGGAAACCACTTTTGCACTTGTATTAGTGTGGAAAAACCACTTTTCGCACTTGTGTTAGTGTTGAAAAACCACTTTTCGCACTTGTGTTAGTGTTGAAAAACCACTTTTCGCACTTGTGTTGGTGCAGGAAACCACTTTTGCACTTGTATTAGTGTGGAAAAACCACTTTTCGCACTTGTGTTAGTGTTGAAAAACCACTTTTCGCACTTGTGTTAGTGTTGAAAACCCACTTTTCGCACATGTTTTAGTGAAGGAAACCACTTTTCGCACTTGTGTTGGTGCAGGAAACCACTTTTGCACTTGTATTAGTGTGGAAAAAACACTTTTTGCACTTGTGATAGTGTTGAAAAACCACTTTTCGGACTTGTGTTAGTGTTGAAAATCCAATTTTCGCACTTGTGTTGGTGCAGGAAACCACTTTTGCACTTGTATTAGTGTGGAAAAAACACTTTTTGCACTTGTGATAGTGTTGAAAAACCACTTTTCGCACTTGTGTTTGTGTTGAAAAACCACTTTTCGCACTTGTGTTAGTGTTGAAAAAACACTTTTGCACTTGTATTAGTGTGGAAAAACCACTTTTCGCACTTGTGATAGTGTTGAAGACCCACTTTTCGCACTTGTGTTAGTGTTGAAAAACCACTTTTCGCACTTGTGTTAGTGTTGAAAAACCACTTTTCGCACTTGTGTTCGTGCAGGAAACCACGTTTGCACTTGTATTAGTGTGGAAAAACCACTTTTCGCACTTGAGTTAGTGTTGAAAAACCACTTTTCGCACTTGTGTTAGTGTTGAAACACCACTTTTCGCACTTGTGTTCGTGCAGGAAACCACGTTTGCACTTGTATTAGTGTGGAAAAACCACTTTTCGCACTTGAGTTAGTGTTGAAAAACCACTTTTCGCACTTATGTTAGTGTTGAAAAACCACTTTTCGCACTTGTGTTAGTGTTGAAAAACCACTTTTCGCACTTGTGTTGGTGCAGGAAACCACTTTTGCACTTGTATTAGTGTGGAAAACCACTTTTCGCACTTGTGTTAGTGTTGAAAACCACTTTTCGCACGTGTGTTAGTGTGGAAAAACCACTTTTCGCACTTGTGTTGGTGCAGGAAACCACTTTTGCACTTTTATTAGTGTGGAAAAAACACTTTTTGCACTTGTGATAGTGTTGAAAAACCACTTTTCGCACTTGTGTTAGTGTTGAACAGCCACTTTTCCCACTTGCATTGGTGCAGGAAACCACTTTTGCACTTGTATTAGTGTGGAAAAACCACTTTTCGCACTTGTGTTAGTGTTGAAAAACCACTTTTCGCACTTGTGTTAGTGTTGAAAAACCACTTTTCGCACTTGTGTTGGTGCAGGAAACCACTTTTGCACTTGTACTAGTGTGGAAAACACCACTTTTTGCACTTGTGTTGGTGCAGGAAACCACTTTTGCACTTGTATTAGTGTGGAAAAACCACTTTTCGCACTTGTGTTAGTCTTGAAAAACCACTGTTCGCACTTGTGTTGGTGCAGGAAACCAATTTTGCACTTGTATTAGTGTGGAAAAAACACTTTTTGCACTTGTGATAGTGTTGAAAAATCACTTTTCGCACTTGTGTTCGTGTTGAAAAACCACTTTTCGCACTTGTGTTAGTGTTGAAAAACCACTGTTCGCACTTGTGTTGGTGCAGGAAACCAATTTTGCACTTGTATTAGTGTGGAAAAAACACTTTTTGCACTTGTGATAGTGTTGAAAAACCACTTTTCGCACTTGTGTTCGTGTTGAAAAGCCACTTTTCGCACTTGTGTTAGTGTTGAAAAAACACTTTTGCACTTGTATTAGTGTGGAAAAACCACTTTTCGCACTTGTGATAGTGTTGAAAACCCACTTTTCGCACATGTGTTAGTGAAGGAAACCACTTTTTGCACTTGTGATAGTGTTGAAAACCCACTTTTTGCACATGTGTTAGTGAAGGAAACCACTTTTCGCACTTGGGTTGGTGTTGAAAAACCACTTTTCGCACTTGTGTTGGTGCAGGAAACCACTTTTGCACTTGTATTAGTGTGGAAAAACCACTTTTTGCACTTGTGATAGTGTTGAAAAACCACTTTTCGCACTTGTGTTAGTGTTGAAAAACCACTTTTCGCACTTGTGTTGGTGCAGGAAACCACTTTTGCACTTGTATTAGTGTGGAAAAAACACTTTTTGCACTTGTGATAGTGTTGAAAAACCACTTTTCGCACTTGTGTTAGTGTTGAAAAATCACTTTTCGCAGTTGTGTTAGTGTTGAAAAACCACATTTCGCACTTGTGTTGGTGCAGGAAACCACTTTTGCACTTGTATTAGTGTGGAAAAACCACTTTTCGCACTTGTGTTAGTGTTGAAAAACCACTTTTCGCACTTGTGTTAGTGTTGAAAAACCACTTTTCGCACTTGTGTTGGTGCAGGAAACCACTTTTGCACTTGTATTAGTGTGGAAAAACCACTTTTCGCACTTGTGATAGTGTTGAAAACCCACTTTTCGCACATGTGTTAGTGAAGGAAACCACTTTTGCACTTGTACTAGTGTGGAAAACACCACTTTTTGCACTTGTGTTGGTGCAGGAAACCACTTTTGCACTTGTATTAGTGTGGAAAAAACACTTTTCGCACTTGTGATAGTGCTGAAAACCCACTTTTCGCACATGTGTTAGTGAAGGAAACCACTTTTCGCACTTGTGTTGGTGCAGGAAACCACATTTGCACTTGTATTAGTGTGGAAAAAACACTTTTTGCACTTGTGATAGTGTTGAAAAACCACTTTTCGCACTTGTGTTAGTGTTGAAAAACCACTTTTCGCACTTGTGTTCGTGTTGAAAAGCCACTTTTCGCACTTGTGTTAGTGTTGAAAAAACACTTTTGCACTTGTATTAGTGTGGAAAAACCACTTTTCGCACTTGTGATAGTGTTGAAAACCCACTTTTCGCACATGTGTTAGTGAAGGAAACCACTTTTTGCACTTGTGATAGTGTTGAAAACCCACTTTTTGCACATGTGTTAGTGAAGGAAACCACTTTTCGCACTTGGGTTGGTGTTGAAAAACCACTTTTCGCACTTGTGTTGGTGCAGGAAACCACTTTTGCACTTGTATTAGTGTGGAAAAACCACTTTTTGCACTTGTGATAGTGTTGAAAAACCACTTTTCGCACTTGTGTTAGTGTTGAAAAACCACTTTTCGCACTTGTGTTGGTGCAGGAAACCACTTTTGCACTTGTATTAGTGTGGAAAAAACACTTTTTGCACTTGTGATAGTGTTGAAAAACCACTTTTCGCACTTGTGTTAGTGTTGAAAAATCACTTTTCGCAGTTGTGTTAGTGTTGAAAAACCACATTTCGCACTTGTGTTGGTGCAGGAAACCACTTTTGCACTTGTATTAGTGTGGAAAAACCACTTTTCGCACTTGTGTTAGTGTTGAAAAACCACTTTTCGCACTTGTGTTAGTGTTGAAAAACCACTTTTCGCACTTGTGTTGGTGCAGGAAACCACTTTTGCACTTGTATTAGTGTGGAAAAACCACTTTTCGCACTTGTGATAGTGTTGAAAACCCACTTTTCGCACATGTGTTAGTGAAGGAAACCACTTTTGCACTTGTACTAGTGTGGAAAACACCACTTTTTGCACTTGTGTTGGTGCAGGAAACCACTTTTGCACTTGTATTAGTGTGGAAAAAACACTTTTCGCACTTGTGATAGTGCTGAAAACCCACTTTTCGCACATGTGTTAGTGAAGGAAACCACTTTTCGCACTTGTGTTGGTGCAGGAAACCACATTTGCACTTGTATTAGTGTGGAAAAAACACTTTTTGCACTTGTGATAGTGTTGAAAAACCACTTTTCGCACTTGTGTTAGTGTTGAAAAACCACTTTTCGCACTTGTGTTGGTGCAGGAAACCACTTTTGCACTTGTATTAGTGTGGAAAAACCACTTTTCGCACTTGTGTTAGTGTTGAAAAACCACTTTTCGCACTTGTGTTAGTGTTGAAAAACCACTTTTTGCACTTGTGTTAGTGTTGAAAAATCACTTTTCGCATTTGTGTTAGTGTTGAAAAACCACTTTTCGCACTTGTGTTGGTGCAGGAAACCACTTTTGCACTTGTATTAGTGTGGAAAAACCACTTTTGCACTTGTATTAGTGTGGAAAAACCACTTTTCGCACTTGTGTTAGTGTTGAAAAACCACTGTTCGCACTTGTGTTGGTGCAGGAAACCAATTTTGCACTTGTATTAGTGTGGAAAAAACACTTTTTGCACTTGTGATAGTGTTGAAAAACCACTTTTCGCACTTGTGTTCGTGTTGAAAAACCACTTTTCGCACTTGTGTTAGTGTTGAAAAAACACTTTTGCACTTGTATTAGTGTGGAAAAACCACTTTTCGCACTTGTGATAGTGTTGAAAACCCACTTTTCGCACATGTGTTAGTGAAGGAAACCACTTTTTGCACTTGTGATAGTGTTGAAAACCCACTTTTTGCACATGTGTTAGTGAAGGAAACCACTTTTCGCACTTGGGTTGGTGTTGAAAAACCACTTTTCGCACTTGTGTTGGTGCAGGAAACCACTTTTGCACTTGTATTAGTGTGGAAAAACCACTTTTTGCACTTGTGATAGTGTTGAAAAACCACTTTTCGCACTTGTGTTAGTGTTGAAAAACCACTTTTCGCACTTGTGTTGGTGCAGGAAACCACTTTTGCACTTGTATTAGTGTGGAAAAAACACTTTTTGCACTTGTGATAGTGTTGAAAAACCACTTTTCGCACTTGTGTTAGTGTTGAAAAATCACTTTTCGCAGTTGTGTTAGTGTTGAAAAACCACATTTCGCACTTGTGTTGGTGCAGGAAACCACTTTTGCACTTGTATTAGTGTGGAAAAACCACTTTTCGCACTTGTGTTAGTGTTGAAAAACCACTTTTCGCACTTGTGTTAGTGTTGAAAAACCACTTTTCGCACTTGTGTTGGTGCAGGAAACCACTTTTGCACTTGTATTAGTGTGGAAAAACCACTTTTCGCACTTGTGTTAGTGTTGAAAAACCACTTTTCGCACTTGTGTTAGTGTTGAAAACCCACTTTTCGCACATGTTTTAGTGAAGGAAACCACTTTTCGCACTTGTGTTGGTGCAGGAAACCACTTTTGCACTTGTATTAGTGTGGAAAAAACACTTTTTGCACTTGTGATAGTGTTGAAAAACCACTTTTCGGACTTGTGTTAGTGTTGAAAATCCAATTTTCGCACTTGTGTTGGTGCAGGAAACCACTTTTGCACTTGTATTAGTGTGGAAAAAACACTTTTTGCACTTGTGATAGTGTTGAAAAACCACTTTTCGCACTTGTGTTTGTGTTGAAAAACCACTTTTCGCACTTGTGTTAGTGTTGAAAAAACACTTTTGCACTTGTATTAGTGTGGAAAAACCACTTTTCGCACTTGTGATAGTGTTGAAGACCCACTTTTCGCACTTGTGTTAGTGTTGAAAAACCACTTTTCGCACTTGTGTTAGTGTTGAAAAACCACTTTTCGCACTTGTGTTCGTGCAGGAAACCACGTTTGCACTTGTATTAGTGTGGAAAAACCACTTTTCGCACTTGAGTTAGTGTTGAAAAACCACTTTTCGCACTTGTGTTAGTGTTGAAACACCACTTTTCGCACTTGTGTTCGTGCAGGAAACCACGTTTGCACTTGTATTAGTGTGGAAAAACCACTTTTCGCACTTGAGTTAGTGTTGAAAAACCACTTTTCGCACTTATGTTAGTGTTGAAAAACCACTTTTCGCACTTGTGTTAGTGTTGAAAAACCACTTTTCGCACTTGTGTTGGTGCAGGAAACCACTTTTGCACTTGTATTAGTGTGGAAAACCACTTTTCGCACTTGTGTTAGTGTTGAAAACCACTTTTCGCACGTGTGTTAGTGTGGAAAAACCACTTTTCGCACTTGTGTTGGTGCAGGAAACCACTTTTGCACTTTTATTAGTGTGGAAAAAACACTTTTTGCACTTGTGATAGTGTTGAAAAACCACTTTTCGCACTTGTGTTAGTGTTGAACAGCCACTTTTCCCACTTGCATTGGTGCAGGAAACCACTTTTGCACTTGTATTAGTGTGGAAAAACCACTTTTCGCACTTGTGTTAGTGTTGAAAAACCACTTTTCGCACTTGTGTTAGTGTTGAAAAACCACTTTTCGCACTTGTGTTGGTGCAGGAAACCACTTTTGCACTTGTACTAGTGTGGAAAACACCACTTTTTGCACTTGTGTTGGTGCAGGAAACCACTTTTGCACTTGTATTAGTGTGGAAAAACCACTTTTCGCACTTGTGTTAGTCTTGAAAAACCACTGTTCGCACTTGTGTTGGTGCAGGAAACCAATTTTGCACTTGTATTAGTGTGGAAAAAACACTTTTTGCACTTGTGATAGTGTTGAAAAATCACTTTTCGCACTTGTGTTCGTGTTGAAAAACCACTTTTCGCACTTGTGTTAGTGTTGAAAAACCACTGTTCGCACTTGTGTTGGTGCAGGAAACCAATTTTGCACTTGTATTAGTGTGGAAAAAACACTTTTTGCACTTGTGATAGTGTTGAAAAACCACTTTTCGCACTTGTGTTCGTGTTGAAAAGCCACTTTTCACACTTGTGTTAGTGTTGAAAAAACACTTTTGCACTTGTATTAGTGTGGAAAAACCACTTTTCGCACTTGTGATAGTGTTGAAAACCCACTTTTCGCACATGTGTTAGTGAAGGAAACCACTTTTTGCACTTGTGATAGTGTTGAAAACCCACTTTTTGCACATGTGTTAGTGAAGGAAACCACTTTTCGCACTTGGGTTGGTGTTGAAAAACCACTTTTCGCACTTGTGTTGGTGCAGGAAACCACTTTTGCACTTGTATTAGTGTGGAAAAACCACTTTTTGCACTTGTGATAGTGTTGAAAAACCACTTTTCGCACTTGTGTTAGTGTTGAAAAACCACTTTTCGCACTTGTGTTGGTGCAGGAAACCACTTTTGCACTTGTATTAGTGTGGAAAAAACACTTTTTGCACTTGTGATAGTGTTGAAAAACCACTTTTCGCACTTGTGTTAGTGTTGAAAAATCACTTTTCGCAGTTGTGTTAGTGTTGAAAAACCACATTTCGCACTTGTGTTGGTGCAGGAAACCACTTTTGCACTTGTATTAGTGTGGAAAAACCACTTTTCGCACTTGTGTTAGTGTTGAAAAACCACTTTTCGCACTTGTGTTAGTGTTGAAAAACCACTTTTCGCACTTGTGTTGGTGCAGGAAACCACTTTTGCACTTGTATTAGTGTGGAAAAACCACTTTTCGCACTTGTGTTAGTGTTGAAAAACCACTTTTCGCACTTGTGTTAGTGTTGAAAACCCACTTTTCGCACATGTTTTAGTGAAGGAAACCACTTTTCGCACTTGTGTTGGTGCAGGAAACCACTTTTGCACTTGTATTAGTGTGGAAAAAACACTTTTTGCACTTGTGATAGTGTTGAAAAACCACTTTTCGGACTTGTGTTAGTGTTGAAAATCCAATTTTCGCACTTGTGTTGGTGCAGGAAACCACTTTTGCACTTGTATTAGTGTGGAAAAAACACTTTTTGCACTTGTGATAGTGTTGAAAAACCACTTTTCGCACTTGTGTTTGTGTTGAAAAACCACTTTTCGCACTTGTGTTAGTGTTGAAAAAACACTTTTGCACTTGTATTAGTGTGGAAAAACCACTTTTCGCACTTGTGATAGTGTTGAAGACCCACTTTTCGCACTTGTGTTAGTGTTGAAAAACCACTTTTCGCACTTGTGTTAGTGTTGAAAAACCACTTTTCGCACTTGTGTTCGTGCAGGAAACCACGTTTGCACTTGTATTAGTGTGGAAAAACCACTTTTCGCACTTGAGTTAGTGTTGAAAAACCACTTTTCGCACTTGTGTTAGTGTTGAAACACCACTTTTCGCACTTGTGTTCATGCAGGAAACCACGTTTGCACTTGTATTAGTGTGGAAAAACCACTTTTCGCACTTGAGTTAGTGTTGAAAAACCACTTTTCGCACTTATGTTAGTGTTGAAAAACCACTTTTCGCACTTGTGTTAGTGTTGAAAAACCACTTTTCGCACTTGTGTTGGTGCAGGAAACCACTTTTGCACTTGTATTAGTGTGGAAAACCACTTTTCGCACTTGTGTTAGTGTTGAAAACCACTTTTCGCACGTGTGTTAGTGCGGAAAAACCACTTTTCGCACTTGTGTTGGTGCAGGAAACCACTTTTGCACTTTTATTAGTGTGGAAAAAACACTTTTTGCACTTGTGATAGTGTTGAAAAACCACTTTTCGCACTTGTGTTAGTGTTGAACAGCCACTTTTCCCACTTGCATTGGTGCAGGAAACCACTTTTGCACTTGTATTAGTGTGGAAAAACCACTTTTCGCACTTGTGTTAGTGTTGAAAAACCACTTTTCGCACTTGTGTTAGTGTTGAAAAACCACTTTTCGCACTTGTGTTGGTGCAGGAAACCACTTTTGCACTTGTACTAGTGTGGAAAACACCACTTTTTGCACTTGTGTTGGTGCAGGAAACCACTTTTGCACTTGTATTAGTGTGGAAAAAACACTTTTCGCACTTGTGATAGTGCTGAAAACCCACTTTTCGCACATGTGTTAGTGAAGGAAACCACTTTTCGCACTTGTGTTGGTGCAGGAAACCACATTTGCACTTGTATTAGTGTGGAAAAAACACTTTTTGCACTTGTGATAGTGTTGAAAAACCACTTTTCGGACTTGTGTTAGTGTTGAAAATCCAATTTTCGCACTTGTGTTGGTGCAGGAAACCACTTTTGCACTTGTATTAGTGTGGAAAAACCACTTTTCGCACTTGTGTTAGTCTTGAAAAACCACTGTTCGCACTTGTGTTGGTGCAGGAAACCAATTTTGCACTTGTATTAGTGTGGAAAAAACACTTTTTGCACTTGTGATAGTGTTGAAAAATCACTTTTCGCACTTGTGTTCGTGTTGAAAAACCACTTTTCGCACTTGTATTAGTGTGGAAAAACCACTTTTCGCACTTGTGATAGTGTTGAAAACCCACTTTTCGCACATGTGTTAGTGAAGGAAACCACTTTGCACTTGTACTAGTGTGGAAAACACCACTTTTTGCACTTGTGTTGGTGCAGGAAACCACTTTTGCACTTGTATTAGTGTGGAAAAAACACTTTTCGCACTTGTGATAGTGCTGAAAACCCACTTTTCGCACATGTGTTAGTGAAGGAAACCACTTTTCGCACTTGTGTTGGTGCAGGAAACCACATTTGCACTTGTATTAGTGTGGAAAAAACACTTTTTGCACTTGTGATAGTGTTGAAAAACCACTTTTCGCACTTGTGTTAGTGTTGAAAAACCACTTTTCGCACTTGTGTGGTGCAGGAAACCACTTTTGCACTTGTATTAGTGTGGAAAAACCACTTTTCGCACTTGTGTTAGTGTTGAAAAACCACTTTTCGCACTTGTGTTAGTGTTGAAAAACCACCTTTTTGCACTTGTGTTAGTGTTGAAAAATCACTTTTCGCACTTGTGTTAGTGTTGAAAAACCACTTTTCGCACTTGTGTTGGTGCAGGAAACCACTTTTGCACTTGTATTAGTGTGGAAAAACCACTTTTGCACTTGTATTAGTGTGGAAAAACCACTTTTCGCACTTGTGTTAGTGTTGAAAAACCACTGTTCGCACTTGTGTTGGTGCAGGAAACCAATTTTGCACTTGTATTAGTGTGGAAAAAACACTTTTTGCACTTGTGATAGTGTTGAAAAACCACTTTTCGCACTTGTGTTCGTGTTGAAAAACCACTTTTCGCACTTGTGTTAGTGTTGAAAAAACACTTTTGCACTTGTATTAGTGTGGAAAAACCACTTTTCGCACTTGTGATAGTGTTGAAAACCCACTTTTCGCACATGTGTTAGTGAAGGAAACCACTTTTTTGCACTTGTGATAGTGTTGAAAACCCACTTTTTGCACATGTGTTAGTGAAGGAAACCACTTTTCGCACTTGGGTTGGTGTTGAAAAACCACTTTTCGCACTTGTGTTGGTGCAGGAAACCACTTTTGCACTTGTATTAGTGTGGAAAAACCACTTTTTGCACTTGTGATAGTGTTGAAAAAACCACTTTTCGCACTTGTGTTAGTGTTGAAAAACCACTTTTCGCACTTGTGTTGGTGCAGGAAACCACTTTTGCACTTGTATTAGTGTGGAAAAAACACTTTTTGCACTTGTGATAGTGTTGAAAAACCACTTTTCGCACTTGTGTTAGTGTTGAAAAATCACTTTTCGCAGTTGTGTTAGTGTTGAAAAACCACATTTCGCACTTGTGTTGGTGCAGGAAACCACTTTTGCACTTGTATTAGTGTGGAAAAACCACTTTTCGCACTTGTGTTAGTGTTGAAAAACCACTTTTCGCACTTGTGTTAGTGTTGAAAAACCACTTTTCGCACTTGTGTTGGTGCAGGAAACCACTTTTGCACTTGTATTAGTGTGGAAAAACCACTTTTCGCACTTGTGTTAGTGTTGAAAAACCACTTTTCGCACTTGTGTTAGTGTTGAAAACCCACTTTTCGCACATGTTTTAGTGAAGGAAACCACTTTCGCACTTGTGTTGGTGC
>NW_027619545.1:0-39315 GCF_964187855.1 Myxine glutinosa
AGTGGTTTTTCCACACTAATACAAGTGCAAAAGTGGTTTCCTGCACCAACACAAGTGCGAAAAGTGGTTTTTCAACACTAACATAAGTGTGAAAAGTGGTTTTTCAACACTATCACAAGTGCAAAAAGTGTTTTTCCACACTAATACAAGTGCAAAAGTGGTTTCCCTGCACCAACACAAGTGCGAAAAGTGGTTTTTTCAACACTAACACAAGTGCGAAAAGTGGGTTTTCCACACTAATACAAGTGCAAAAGTGGTTTCCTGCACCAACACAAGTGCGAAAAGTGTTTTTTCAACACTAACACAAGTGTGAAAAGTGGTTTTTCAACACTAACACAAGTGCGAAAAGTGGTTTTTCAACACTATCACAAGTGCAAAAAGTGTTTTTTCCACACTAATACAAGTGCAAAAGTGGTTTCCTGCACCAACACAAGTGCGAAAAGTGGTTTTTCAACACTAACACAAGTGCGAAACGTGGTTTTTCACTTTCACTTTTCACAACACTATCACAAGTGCAAAAAGTGTTTTTTCCACCACTAACACAAGTGCAAAAGTGGTTTTCCTGCACCAACACAAGTGCGAAAAGTGGTTTTTCAACACTAACACAAGTGCGAAAAGTAGTTTTTCAACACTAACGCAAGTGCGAAAAGTGGTTTTTCAACACTATCACAAGTGCAAAAAGTGTTTTTTCCACACTAATACAAGTGCAAAAGTGGTTTCCTGCACCAACACAAGTGCGAAAAGTGGTTTTTCAACACTAACACAAGTGCGAAAAGTGGTTTTTCAAACACTATCACAAGTGCAAAAAGTGTTTTTTCAACACTAATACAATTGCAAAAGTGGTTTTCCTACACCAACACAAGTGCGAAAAGTGGTTTTTCAACAATAACACAAGTGCGAAAAGTGGTTTTTCAACAATAACACAAGTGCGAAAAGTGGTTTTTCAACACTAACACAAGTGCGAAAAGTGGTTTTTCCACACTAATACAAGTGCAAAAGTGGTTTTTTCAACACCAACACCAAGTGCAAAAAGTGGTTTTTCAACACTATCACAAGTGCAAAAAGTGGTTTTTCAACACTATCACAAGTGCAAAAAGTGTTTTTTCCACACTAGTACAAGTGCAAAAGTGGTTTCCTGCACCAACACAAGTGCGAAAAGTGGTTTTTCAACACTAACACAAGTGCGAAAAGTGGTTTTTCAACACTAACACAAGTGCGAAAAGTGGTTTTTCAACACTAACACAAGTGCGAAAAGTGGTTTTCCCACACTAATACAAGTCCAAAAGTGGTTTCCTGCACCAACACAAGTGCGAAAAGTGGGTTTTCAACACTAACACAAGTGCGAAAAGAGGTTTTTCAACACTATCACAAGTGCAAAAAGTGTTTTTTCCACACTAATACAAGTGCAAAAGTGGTTTCCTGCACCAACACAAGTGCGAAAAGTGGTTTTTCAACACTAACACAAGTGCGAAAAGTGGTTTTTCAACACTAACACAAGTGCGAAAAGCGGTTTTTCAACACTATCACAAGTGCAAAAAGTGTTTTTTCCACACTAATACAAGTGCAAAAGTGGTTTCCTGCACCAACACAAGTGCGAAAAGTGGTTTTTCAACACTAACACAAGTGCGAAAAGTGGTTTTTCAACACTATCACAAGTGCAAAAAGTGTTTTTTCCACACTAACACAAGTGCAAAAGTGGTTTCCTGCACCAACACAAGTGCGAAAAGTGGTTTTTCAACACTAACACAAGTGCGAAAAGTGGTTTTTCAACACTATCACAAGTGCAAAAAGTGTTTTTTCCACACTAATACAAGTGCAAAAGTGGTTTCCTGCACCAAGACAAGTGGGAAAAGTGGTTTTTCAACACTAACACAGTGCGAAAAGTGGTTTTTCAACACTAACACAAGTGCGATAAGTGGTTTTTCCACACTAATACAAGTGCAAAAGTGGTTTCCTGCACCAACACAAGTGCGAAAAGTGGTTTTTCAACACTAACATAAGTGTGAAAAGTGGTTTTTCAACACTATCACAAGTGCAAAAAGTGTTTTTCCACACTAATACAAGTGCAAAAGTGGTTTCCTGCACCAACACAAGTGCGAAAAGTGGTTTTTCAACACTAACACAAGTGCGAAAAGTGGGTTTTCCACACTAATACAAGTGCAAAAGTGGTTTCCTGCACCAACACAAGTGCGAAAAGTGTTTTTTCAACACTAACACAAGTGTGAAAAGTGGTTTTTCAACACTAACACAAGTGCGAAAAGTGGTTTTTCAACACTATCACAAGTGCAAAAAGTGTTTTTTCCACACTAATACAAGTGCAAAAGTGGTTTCCTGCACCAACACAAGTGCGAAAAGTGGTTTTTCAACACTAACACAAGTGCGAAACGTGGTTTTTCACTTTCACTTTTCACAACACTATCACAAGTGCAAAAAGTGTTTTTTCCACACTAACACAAGTGCAAAAGTGGTTTCCTGCACCAACACAAGTGCGAAAAGTGGTTTTTCAACACTAACACAAGTGCGAAAAGTAGTTTTTCAACACTAACGCAAGTGCGAAAAGTGGTTTTTCAACACTATCACAAGTGCAAAAAGTGTTTTTTCCACACTAATACAAGTGCAAAAGTGGTTTCCTGCACCAACACAAGTGCGAAAAGAGGTTTTCTAACACTAACACAAGTGCGAAAAGTGGTTTTTCAACACTAACACAAGTGCGAAAAGTGGTTTTTCAACACTATCACAAGTGCAAAAAGTGTTTTTTCCACACTAACACAAGTGCAAAAGTGGTTTCCTGCACCAACACAAGTGCGAAAAGTGGTTTTTCAACAGTAACACAAGTGCGAAAAGTGGTTTTTCAACACTATCACAAGTGCAAAAAGTGTTTTTTCCACACTAATACAAGTGCAAAAGTGGTTTCCTGCACCAACACAAGTGCGAAAAGTGGTTTTTCAACACTAACACAAGTGCGAAAAGTGGTTTTTCAACACTAACACAAGTGCGAAAAGTGGTTTTTCAACACTATCACAAGTGCAAAAAGTGTTTTTTCCACACTAACACAAGTGCAAAAGTGGTTTCCTGCACCAACACAAGTGCGAAAAGTGGTTTTTCAACACTAACACAAGTGCGAAAAGTGGTTTTTCAACACTATCACAAGTGCAAAAAGAGTTTTTTCCACACTAATACAAGTGCAAAAGTGGTTTCCTGCACCAACACAAGTGCGAAAAGTGGTTTTTCAACACTAACACAAGTGCGAAAAGTTGTTTTTCAACACTAACACAAGTACGAAAAGTGGTTTTTCCACACTAATACAAGTGCAAAAGTGGTTTCCTGCACCAACACAAGTGCGAAAAGTGGTTTTTCAACACCAACACAAGTGCAAAAGGTGGTTTTTCATCACTATCACAAGTGCAAAAAGTGTTTTTTCCACACTAATACAAGTGCAAAAGTGGTTTCCTGCACCCACACAAGTGCGAAAAGTGGTTTTTCAACACTAACACAAGTGCGAAAAGTGGTTTTTCCACACTAATACAAGTGCAAAAGTGGTTTCCTGCACCAACACAAGTGCGAAAAGTGGTTTTTCAACACTAACACAAGTGCGAAAAGAGGTTTTTCAACACTATCACAAGTGCAAAAAGTGTTTTTTCCACACTAATACAAGTGCAAAAGTGGTTTCCTGCACCAACACAAGTGCGAAAAGTGGTTTTTCAACACTAACACAAGTGCGAAAATGGTTTTTCAACACTAACACAAGTGCGAAAAGAGGTTTTTCAACACTATCACAAGTGCAAAAAGTGTTTTTTCCACACTAATACAAGTGCAAAAGTGGTTTCCTGCACCAACACAAGTGCGAAAAGTGGTTTTTCAACACTAACACAAGTGCGAAAAGTGGTTTTTCAACACTATCACAAGTGCAAAAAGTGTTTTTTCAACACTAATACAATTGCAAAAGTGGTTTCCTACACCAACACAAGTGCGAAAAGTGGTTTTTCAACAATAACACAAGTGCGAAAAGTGGTTTTTCAACAATAACACAAGTGCGAAAAGTGGTTTTTCAACACTAACACAAGTGCGAAAAGTGGTTTTTCCACACTAATACAAGTAAGTGCAAAAGTGGTTTTTCAACACCAACACAAGTGCAAAAAGTGGTTTTCAACACTATCACAAGTGCAAAAAGTGGTTTTTCAACACTATCACAAGTGCAAAAAGTGTTTTTTCCACACTAGTACAAGTGCAAAAGTGGTTTCCTGCACCAACACAAGTGCGAAAAGTGGTTTTTCAACACTAACACAAGTGCGAAAAGTGGTTTTGCAACACTAACACAAGTGCGAAAAGTGATTTTTCAACACTAACACAAGTGCGAAAAGTGGTTTTTCCACACTAATACAAGTCCAAAAGTGGATTCCTGCACCAACACAAGTGCGAAAAGTGGTTTTTCAACACTAACACAAGCGCGAAAAGTGGTTTTTCAACATTAACACAAGTGCGAAAAGTGGTTTTTCAACACTAACACAAGTGCGAAAAGTGGTTTTTCCACACTAATACAAGTCCAAAAGTGGTTTCCTGCACCAACACAAGTGCGAAAAGTGGTTTTTCAACACTAACACAAGTGCGAAAAGAGGTTTTTCAACACTATCACAAGTGCAAAAAGTGTTTTTTCCACACTAATACAAGTGCAAAAGTGGTTTCCTGCACCAACACAAGTGCGAAAAGTGGTTTTTCAACACTAACACAAGTGCGAAAAGAGGTTTTTCAACACTATCACAAGTGCAAAAAGTGTTTTTTCCACACTAATACAAGTGCAAAAGTGGTTTCCTGCACCAACACAAGTGCGAAAAGTGGTTTTTCAACACTAACACAAGTGCGAAAAGTGGTTTTTCAACACTATCACAAGTGCAAAAAGTGTTTTTTCAACACTAATACAATTGCAAAAGTGGTTTCCTACACCAACACAAGTGCGAAAAGTGGTTTTTCAACAATAACACAAGTGCGAAAAGTGGTTTTTCAACAATAACACAAGTGCGAAAAGTGGTTTTTCAACACTAACACAAGTGCGAAAAGTGGTTTTTCCACACTAATACAAGTGCAAAAGTGGTTTTTCAACACCAACACAAGTGCAAAAAGTGGTTTTTCAACACTATCACAAGTGCAAAAAGTGGTTTTTCAACACTATCACAAGTGCAAAAAGTGTTTTTTCCACACTAGTACAAGTGCAAAAGTGGTTTCCTGCACCAACACAAGTGCGAAAAGTGGTTTTTCAACACTAACACAAGTGCCAAAAGTGGTTTTTCAACACTAACACAAGTGCGAAAAGTGGTTTTTCAACACTAACACAAGTGCGAAAAGTGGTTTTTCCACACTAATACAAGTCCAAAAGTGGTTTCCTGCACCAACACAAGTGCGAAAAGTGGGTTTTCAACACTAACACAAGTGCGAAAAGAGGTTTTTCAACACTATCACAAGTGCAAAAAGTGTTTTTTCCACACTAATACAAGTGCAAAAGTGGTTTCCTGCACCAACACAAGTGCGAAAAGTGGTTTTTCAACACTAACACAAGTGCGAAAAGTGGTTTTTTCCACACTAATACAAGTGCAAAAGTGGTTTCCTGCAACAACACAAGTGCGAAAAGTGGTTTTTCAACACCAACACAAGTGCAAAAAGTGGTTTTTCAACACTATCACAATTGCAAAAAGTGTTTTTTCCACACTAATACAAGTGCAAAAGTGGTTTCCTGCACCAACACAAGTGCGAAAAGTGGTTTTTCAACACTAACACAAGCGCGAAAAGTGGTTTTTCAACACTAACACAAGTGCGAAAAGTGGTTTTTCAACACTAACACAAGTGCGAAAAGTGGTTTTTCCACACTAATACAAGTCCAAAAGTGGTTTCCTGCACCAACACAAGTGCGAAAAGTGGTTTTTCAACACTAACACAAGTGCGAAAAGAGGTTTTTCAACACTATCACAAGTGCAAAAAGTGTTTTTTCCACACTAATACAAGTGCAAAAGTGGTTTCCTGCACCAACACAAGTGCGAAAAGTGGTTTTTCAACACTAACACAAGTGCGAAAAGAGGTTTTTCAACACTATCACAAGTGCAAAAAGTGTTTTTTCCACACTAATACAAGTGCAAAAGTGGTTTCCTGCACCAACACAAGTGCGAAAAGTGGTTTTTCAACACTAACACAAGTGCGAAAAGTGGTTTTTCAACACTATCACAAGTGCAAAAAGTGTTTTTTCAACACTAATACAATTGCAAAAGTGGTTTCCTACACCAACACAAGTGCGAAAAGTGGTTTTTCAACAATAACACAAGTGCGAAAAGTGGTTTTTCAACAATAACACAAGTGCGAAAAGTGGTTTTTCAACACTAACACAAGTGCGAAAAGTGGTTTTTCCACACTAATACAAGTGCAAAAGTGGTTTTTCAACACCAACACAAGTGCAAAAACTGGTTTTTCAACACTATCACAAGTGCAAAAAGTGGTTTTTCAACACTATCACAAGTGCAAAAAGTGTTTTTTCCACACTAGTACAAGTGCAAAAGTGGTTTCCTGCACCAACACAAGTGCGAAAAGTGGTTTTTCAACACTAACACAAGTGCGAAAAGTGGTTTTTCAACACTAACACAAGTGCGAAAAGTGGTTTTTCAACACTAACACAAGTGCGAAAAGTGGTTTTCCCACACTAATACAAGTCCAAAAGTGGTTTCCTGCACCAACACAAGTGCGAAAAGTGGGTTTTCAACACTAACACAAGTGCGAAAAGAGGTTTTTCAACACTATCACAAGTGCAAAAAGTGTTTTTTCCACACTAATACAAGTGCAAAAGTGGTTTCCTGCACCAACACAAGTGCGAAAAGTGGTTTTTCAACACTAACACAAGTGCGAAAAGTGGTTTTTCAACACTAACACAAGTGCGAAAAGCGGTTTTTAAACACTATCACAAGTGCAAAAAGTGTTTTTTCCACACTAATACAAGTGCAAAAGTGGTTTCCTGCACCAACACAAGTGCGAAAAGTGGTTTTTCAACACTAACACAAGTGCGAAAAGTGGTTTTTCAACACTATCACAAGTGCAAAAAGTGTTTTTTCCACACTAACACAAGTGCAAAAGTGGTTTCCTGCACCAACACAAGTGCGAAAAGTGGTTTTTCAACACTAACACAAGTGCGAAAAGTGGTTTTTCAACACTATCACAAGTGCAAAAAGTGTTTTTTCCACACTAATACAAGTGCAAAAGTGGTTTCCTGCACCAACACAAGTGGGAAAAGTGGTTTTTCAACACTAACACAGTGCGAAAAGTGGTTTTTCAACACTAACACAAGTGCGAAAAGTGGTTTTTCCACACTAATACAAGTGCAAAAGTGGTTTCCTGCACCAACACAAGTGCGAAAAGTGGTTTTTCAACACTAACATAAGTGTGAAAAGTGGTTTTTCAACACTATCACAAGTGCAAAAAGTGTTTTTCCACACTAATACAAGTGCAAAAGTGGTTTCCTGCACCAACACAAGTGCGAAAAGTGGTTTTTCAACACTAACACAAGTGCGAAAAGTGGGTTTTCCACACTAATACAAGTGCAAAAGTGGTTTCCTGCACCAACACAAGTGCGAAAAGTGTTTTTTCAACACTAACACAAGTGTGAAAAGTGGTTTTTCAACACTAACACAAGTGCGAAAAGTGGTTTTTCAACACTATCACAAGTGCAAAAAGTGTTTTTTCCACACTAATACAAGTGCAAAAGTGGTTTCCTGCACCAACACAAGTGCGAAAAGTGGTTTTTCAACACTAACACAAGTGCGAAACGTGGTTTTTCACTTTCACTTTTCACAACACTATCACAAGTGCAAAAAGTGTTTTTTCCACACTAACACAAGTGCAAAAGTGGTTTCCTGCACCAACACAAGTGCGAAAAGTGGTTTTTCAACACTAACACAAGTGCGAAAAGTAGTTTTTCAACACTAACGCAAGTGCGAAAAGTGGTTTTTCAACACTATCACAAGTGCAAAAAGTGTTTTTTCCACACTAATACAAGTGCAAAAGTGGTTTCCTGCACCAACACAAGTGCGAAAAGAGGTTTTCTAACACTAACACAAGTGCGAAAAGTGGTTTTTCAACACTAACACAAGTGCGAAAAGTGGTTTTTCAACACTATCACAAGTGCAAAAAGTGTTTTTTCCACACTAACACAAGTGCAAAAGTGGTTTCCTGCACCAACACAAGTGCGAAAAGTGGTTTTTCAACAGTAACACAAGTGCGAAAAGTGGTTTTTCAACACTATCACAAGTGCAAAAAGTGTTTTTTCCACACTAATACAAGTGCAAAAGTGGTTTCCTGCACCAACACAAGTGCGAAAAGTGGTTTTTCAACACTAACACAAGTGCGAAAAGTGGTTTTTCAACACTAACACAAGTGCGAAAAGTGGTTTTTCAACACTATCACAAGTGCAAAAAGTGTTTTTTCCACACTAACACAAGTGCAAAAGTGGTTTCCTGCACCAACACAAGTGCGAAAAGTGGTTTTTCAACACTAACACAAGTGCGAAAAGTGGTTTTTCAACACTATCACAAGTGCAAAAAGAGTTTTTTTCCACACTAATACAAGTGCAAAAGTGGTTTCCTGCACCAACACAAGTGCGAAAAGTGTTTTTTCAACACTAACACAAGTGCGAAAAGTTGTTTTTCAACACTAACACAAGTACGAAAAGTGGTTTTTCCACACTAATACAAGTGCGAAAAGTGGTTTTTCCACACTAATACAAGTGCAAAAGTGGTTTTTCAACTCCAACACAAGTGCAAAAAGTGGTTTTTCAACACTATCACAAGTGCAAAAAGTGGTTTTTCAACACTATCACAAGTGCAAAAAGTGTTTTTTCCACACTAGTACAAGTGCAAAAGTGGTTTCCTGCACCAACACAAGTGCGAAAAGTGGTTTTTCAACACTAACACAAGTGCGAAAAGTGGTTTTTCAACACTAACACAAGTGCGAAAAGTGGTTTTTCAACACTAACACAAGTGCGAAAAGTGGTTTTTCCACACTAATACAAGTCCAAAAGTGGTTTCCTGCACCAACACAAGTGCGAAAAGTGGGTTTTCAACACTAACACAAGTGCGAAAAGAGGTTTTTCAACACTATCACAAGTGCAAAAAGTGTTTTTTCCACACTAATACAAGTGCAAAAGTGGTTTCCTGCACCAACACAAGTGCGAAAAGTGGTTTTTCAACACTAACACAAGTGCGAAAAGTGGTTTTTCCACACTAATACAAGTGCAAAAGTGGTTTCCTGCAACAACACAAGTGCGAAAAGTGGTTTTTCAACACTATCACAATTGCAAAAAGTGTTTTTTCCACACTAATACAAGTGCAAAAGTGGTTTCCTGCAACAACACAAGTGCAAAAAGTGGTTTTTCAACACTATCACAATTGCAAAAAGTGTTTTTTCCACACTAATACAAGTGCAAAAGTGGTTTCCTGCACCAACATAAGTGCGAAAAGTGGTTTTTCAACACTAACACAAGCGCGAAAAGTGGTTTTTCAACACTAACACAAGTGCGAAAAGTGGTTTTTCAACACTAACACAAGTGCGAAAAGTGGTTTTTCAACACTAACACAAGTGCGAAAAGTGGTTTTTCCACACTAATACAAGTCCAAAAGTGGTTTCCTGCACCAACACAAGTGCGAAAAGTGGGTTTTCAACACTAACACAAGTGCGAAAAGAGGTTTTTCAACACTATCACAAGTGCAAAAAGTGTTTTTTCCACACTAATACAAGTGCAAAAGTGGTTTCCTGCACCAACACAAGTGCGAAAAGTGGTTTTTCAACACTAACACAAGTGCGAAAAGTGGTTTTTCCACACTAATACAAGTGCAAAAGTGGTTTCCTGCAACAACACAAGTGCGAAAAGTGGTTTTTCAACACTATCACAATTGCAAAAAGTGTTTTTTCCACACTAATACAAGTGCAAAAGTGGTTTCCTGCAACAACACAAGTGCAAAAAGTGGTTTTTCAACACTATCACAATTGCAAAAAGTGTTTTTTCCACACTAATACAAGTGCAAAAGTGGTTTCCTGCACCAACACAAGTGCGAAAAGTGGGTTTTCAACACTAACACAAGTGCGAAAAGAGGTTTTTCAACACTATCACAAGTGCAAAAAGTGTTTTTTCCACACTAATACAAGTGCAAAAGTGGTTTCCTGCACCAACACAAGTGCGAAAAGTGGTTTTTCAACACTAACACAAGTGCGAAAAGTGGTTTTTCCACACTAATACAAGTGCAAAAGTGGTTTCCTGCAACAACACAAGTGCGAAAAGTGGTTTTTCAACACTATCACAATTGCAAAAAGTGTTTTTTCCACACTAATACAAGTGCAAAAGTGGTTTCCTGCAACAACACAAGTGCAAAAAGTGGTTTTTCAACACTATCACAATTGCAAAAAGTGTTTTTTCCACACTAATACAAGTGCAAAAGTGGTTTCCTGCACCAACATAAGTGCGAAAAGTGGTTTTTCAACACTAACACAAGCGCGAAAAGTGGTTTTTCAACACTAACACAAGTGCGAAAAGTGGTTTTTCAACACTAACACAAGTGCGAAAAGTGGTTTTTCCACACTAATACAAGTCCAAAAGTGGTTTCCTGCACCAACACAAGTGTGAAAAGTGGTTTTTCAACACTAACACAAGTGCGAAAAGAGGTTTTTCAACACTATCACAAGTGCAAAAAGTGTTTTTTCCACACTAATACAAGTGCAAAAGTGGTTTCCTGCACCAACACAAGTGCGAAAAGTGGTTTTTCAACACTAACACAAGTGCGAAAAGAGGTTTTTCAACACTATCACAAGTGCAAAAAGTGTTTTTTCCACACTAATACAAGTGCAAAAGTGGTTTCCTGCACCAACACAAGTGCGAAAAGTGGTTTTTCAACACTAACACAAGTGCGAAAAGTGGTTTTTCAACACTATCACAAGTGCAAAAAGTGTTTTTTCAACACTAATACAATTGCAAAAGTGGTTTCCTACACCAACACAAGTGCGAAAAGTGGTTTTTCAACAATAACACAAGTGCGAAAAGTGGTTTTTCAACAATAACACAAGTGCGAAAAGTGGTTTTTCAACACTAACACAAGTGCGAAAAGTGGTTTTTCCACACTAATACAAGTGCAAAAGTGGTTTTTCAACACCAACACAAGTGCAAAAAGTGGTTTTTCAACACTATCACAAGTGCAAAAAGTGGTTTTTCAACACTATCACAAGTGCAAAAAGTGTTTTTTCCACACTAGTACAAGTGCAAAAGTGGTTTCCTGCACCAACACAAGTGCGAAAAGTGGTTTTTCAACACTAACACAAGTGCGAAAAGTGGTTTTTCAACACTAACACAAGTGCGAAAAGTGGTTTTTCAACACTAACACAAGTGCGAAAAGTGGTTTTCCCACACTAATACAAGTCCAAAAGTGGTTTCCTGCACCAACACAAGTGCGAAAAGTGGGTTTTCAACACTAACACAAGTGCGAAAAGAGGTTTTTCAACACTATCACAAGTGCAAAAAGTGTTTTTTTCCACACTAATACAAGTGCAAAAGTGGTTTCCTGCACCAACACAAGTGCGAAAAGTGGTTTTTCAACACTAACACAAGTGCGAAAAGTGGTTTTTCAACACTAACACAAGTGCGAAAAGCGGTTTTTCAACACTATCACAAGTGCAAAAAGTGTTTTTTCCACACTAATACAAGTGCAAAAGTGGTTTCCTGCACCAACACAAGTGCGAAAGGTGGTTTTTCAACACTAACACAAGTGCGAAAAGTGGTTTTTCAACACTATCACAAGTGCAAAAAGTGTTTTTTCCACACTAACACAAGTGCAAAAGTGGTTTCCTGCACCAACACAAGTGCGAAAAGTGGTTTTTCAACACTAACACAAGTGCGAAAAGTGGTTTTTCAACACTATCACAAGTGCAAAAAGTGTTTTTTCCACACTAATACAAGTGCAAAAGTGGTTTCCTGCACCAACACAAGTGGGAAAAGTGGTTTTTCAACACTAACACAGTGCGAAAAGTGGGTTTTCAACACTAACACAAGTGCGAAAAGTGGTTTTTCCACACTAATACAAGTGCAAAAGTGGTTTCCTGCACCAACACAAGTGCGAAAAGTGGTTTTTCAACACTAACACAAGTGCAAAAAGTGTTTTTCCACACTAATACAAGTGCAAAAGTGGTTTCCTGCACCAACACAAGTGCGAAAAGTGGTTTTTCAACACTAACACAAGTGCGAAAAGTGGGTTTTCCACACTAATACAAGTGCAAAAGTGGTTTCCTGCACAAACACAAGTGCGAAAAGTGTTTTTTCAACACTAACACAAGTGTGAAAAGTGGTTTTTCAACACTAACACAAGTGCAAAAAGTGGTTTTTCAACACTATCACAAGTGCAAAAAGTGTTTTTTCCACACTAATACAAGTGCAAAAGTGGTTTCCTGCACCAACACAAGTGCGAAAAGTGGTTTTTCAACACTAACACAAGTGCGAAACGTGGTTTTTCACTTTCACTTTTCACAACACTATCACAAGTGCAAAAAGTGTTTTTTCCACACTAACACAAGTGCAAAAGTGGTTTCCTGCACCAACACAAGTGCGAAAAGTGGTTTTTCAACACTAACACAAGTGCGAAAAGTAGTTTTTCAACACTAACGCAAGTGCGAAAAGTGGTTTTTCAACACTATCACAAGTGCAAAAAGTGTTTTTTCCACACTAATACAAGTGCAAAAGTGGTTTCCTGCACCAACACAAGTGCGAAAAGAGGTTTTCTAACACTAACACAAGTGTGAAAAGTGGTTTTTCAACACTAACACAAGTGCGAAAAGTGGTTTTTCAACACTATCACAAGTGCAAAAAGTGTTTTTTCCACACTAACACAAGTGCAAAAGTGGTTTCCTGCACCAACACAAGTGCGAAAAGTGGTTTTTCAACAGTAACACAAGTGCGAAAAGTGGTTTTTCAACACTATCACAAGTGCAAAAAGTGTTTTTTCCACACTAATACAAGTGCAAAAGTGGTTTCCTGCACCAACACAAGTGCGAAAAGTGGTTTTTCAACACTAACACAAGTGCGAAAAGTGGTTTTTCAACACTAACACAAGTGCGAAAAGTGGTTTTTCAACACTATCACAAGTGCAAAAAGTGTTTTTTCCACACTAACACAAGTGCAAAAGTGGTTTCCTGCACCAACACAAGTGCGAAAAGTGGTTTTTCAACACTAACACAAGTGCGAAAAGTGGTTTTTCAACACTATCACAAGTGCAAAAAGAGTTTTTTCCACACTAATACAAGTGCAAAAGTGGTTTCCTGCACCAACACAAGTGCGAAAAGTGGTTTTTCAACACTAACACAAGTGCGAAAAGTTGTTTTTCAACACTAACACAAGTACGAAAAGTGGTTTTTCCACACTAATACATGTGCAAAAGTGGTTTCCTGCACCAACACAAGTGCGAAAAGTGGTTTTTCAACACCAACACAAGTGCAAAAGGTGGTTTTTCATCACTATCACAAGTGCAAAAAGTGTTTTTTCCACACTAATACAAGTGCAAAAGTGGTTTCCTGCACCCACACAAGTGCGAAAAGTGGTTTTTCAACACTAACACAAGTGCGAAAAGTGGTTTTTCCACACTAATACAAGTGCAAAAGTGGTTTCCTGCACCAACACAAGTGCGAAAAGTGGTTTTTCAACACTAACACAAGTGCGAAAAGCGGTTTTTCAACACTATCACAAGTGCAAAAAGTGTTTTTTCCACACTAATACAAGTGCAAAAGTGGTTTCCTGCACCAACACAAGTGCGAAAAGTGGTTTTTCAACACTAACACAAGTGCGAAAATGGTTTTTCAACACTAACACAAGTGCGAAAAGTGGTTTTTCAACACTATCACAAGTGCAAAAAGTGTTTTTTCAACACTAATACAAGTGCAAAAGTGGTTTCCTGCACCAACACAAGTGCGAAAAGTGGTTTTTCAACAATAACACAAGTGCGAAAAGTGGTTTTTCAACACTAACACAAGTGCGAAAAGTGGTTTTTCCACACTAATACAAGTGCAAAAGTGGTTTCCTGCAACAACACAAGTGCGAAAAGTGGTTTTTCAACACCAACACAAGTGCAAAAAGTGGTTTTTCAACACTATCACAATTGCAAAAAGTGTTTTTTCCACACTAATACAAGTGCAAAAGTGGTTTCCTGCACCAACACAAGTGCGAAAAGTGGTTTTTCAACACTAACACAAGCGCGAAAAGTGGTTTTTCAACACTAACACAAGTGCGAAAAGTGGTTTTTCAACACTAACACAAGTGCGAAAAGTGGTTTTTCCACACTAATACAAGTCCAAAAGTGGTTTCCTGCACCAACACAAGTGCGAAAAGTGGTTTTTCAACACTAACACAAGTGCGAAAAGAGGTTTTTCAACACTATCACAAGTGCAAAAAGTGTTTTTTCCACACTAATACAAGTGCAAAAGTGGTTTCCTGCACCAACACAAGTGCGAAAAGTGGTTTTTCAACACTAACACAAGTGCGAAAAGAGGTTTTTCAACACTATCACAAGTGCAAAAAGTGTTTTTTCCACACTAATACAAGTGCAAAAGTGGTTTCCTGCACCAACACAAGTGCGAAAAGTGGTTTTTCAACACTAACACAAGTGCAAAAAGTGTTTTTTCAACACTAATACAATTGCAAAAGTGGTTTCCTACACCAACACAAGTGCGAAAAGTGGTTTTTCAACAATAACACAAGTGCGAAAAGTGGTTTTTCAACAATAACACAAGAGCGAAAAGTGGTTTTTCAACACTAACACAAGTGCGAAAAGTGGTTTTTCCACACTAATACAAGTGCAAAAGTGGTTTTTCAACACCAACACAAGTGCAAAAAGTGGTTTTTCAACACTATCACAAGTGCAAAAAGTGGTTTTTCAACACTATCACAAGTGCAAAAAGTGTTTTTTCCACACTAATACAAGTGCAAAAGTGGTTTCCTGCACCAACACAAGTGCGAAAAGTGGTTTTTCAACACTAACACAAGTGCGAAAAGTGGTTTTTCAACACTAACACAAGTGCGAAAAGTGGTTTTTCAACACTAACACAAGTGCGAAAAGTGGTTTTTCCACACTAATACAAGTCCAAAAGTGGTTTCCTGCACCAACACAAGTGCGAAAAGTGGGTTTTCAACACTAACACAAGTGCGAAAAGAGGATTTTCAACACTATCACAAGTGCAAAAAGTGTTTTTTCCACACTAATACAAGTGCAAAAGTGGTTTCCTGCACCAACACAAGTGCGAAAAGTGGTTTTTCAACACTAACACAAGTGCGAAAAGTGGTTTTTCAACACTAACACAAGTGCGAAAAGCGGTTTTTCAACACTATCACAAGTGCAAAAAGTGTTTTTTCCACACTAATACAAGTGCAAAAGTGGTTTCCTGCACCAACACAAGTGCGAAAAGTGGTTTTTCAACACTAACACAAGTGCGAAAAGTGGTTTTTCAACACTATCACAAGTGCAAAAAGTGTTTTTTCCACACTAACACAAGTGCAAAAGTGGTTTCCTGCACCAACACAAGTGCGAAAAGTGGTTTTTCAACACTAACACAAGTGTGAAAAGTGGTTTTTCAACACTATCACAAGTGCAAAAAGTGTTTTTTCCACACTAATACAAGTGCAAAAGTGATTTCCTGCACCAACACAAGTGGGAAAAGTGGTTTTTCAACACTAACACAGTGCGAAAAGTGGTTTTTCAACACTAACACAAGTGCGAAAAGTGGTTTTTCCACACTAATACAAGTGCAAAAGTGGTTTCCTGCACCAACACAAGTGCGAAAAGTGGTTTTTCAACACTAACACAAGTGTGAAAAGTGGTTTTTCAACACTATCACAAGTGCAAAAAGTGTTTTTTCCACACTAATACAAGTGCAAAAGTGGTTTCCTGCACCAACACAAGTGCGAAAAGTGGTTTTTCAACACTAACACAAGTGCGAAAAGTGGTTTTTCAACACTAACACAAGTGCGAAAAGTGGTTTTTCCACACTAATACAAGTGCAAAAGTGGTTTCCTGCACCAACACAAGTGCGAAAAGTGGTTTTTCAACACTAACACAAGTGCGAAAAGTGGTTTTTCAACACTAACACAAGTGCGAAAAGTGTTTTTTCCACACTAATACAAGTTCAAAAGTGGTTTCCTGCATCAACACAAGTGCGAAAAGTGGTTTTTCAACAGTAACACAAGTGCGAAAAGTGCTTTTTCAATACTAACACAAGTGCAAAAAGTGGTTTTTCAACACTAACACAAGTGCAAAAAGTGGTTTTTCAACACTAACACAAGTGCGAAAAGTGTTTTTTCCACACTAATACAAGTGCAAAAGTGGTTTCCTGCACCAACACAAGTGCGAAAAGTGGTTTTTCAACACTAACACAAGTGCGAAACGTGGTTTTTCAACACTAACACAAGTTCGAAAAGTGGGTTTTCAACACTAACACAAGTGCGAAAAGTGGTTTTTCCACACTAATTCAAGCGCAAAAGTGGTTTCCTGCACCAACACAAGTGCGAAAAGTGGTTTTTCAACACTAACACCAGTGCGAAAAGTGGTTTTTCAACACTATCACAAGTGCAAAAAGTGTTTTTTCCACACTAATACAAGTGCAAAAGTAATTTTTTCAACACTAACACAAGTGCGAAAAGTGGTTTTTCAACACTAACACAAGTGCGAAAAGTGGTTTTTCAACACTAACACAAGTGCAAAAAGTGGTTTTTCCACACTAATACAAGTGCAAAAGTGGTTTCCTGCACCAACACAAGTACGAAAAGTGGTTTTTCAACACTAACACAAGTGCAAAAAGTGGTTTTTCAACACTATCACAAGTGCAAAAAGTGTTTTTTCCACACTAATACAAGTGCAAAAGTGGTTTCCTGCAACAACACAAGTGCGAAAAGTGGTTTTTCAACACCAACACAAGTGCAAAAAGTGGTTTTTCAACACTAACACAAGTGCGAAAAGTGGTTTTTCAACACTAACACAAGTGCGAAAAGTGGTTTTTCCACACTAATACAAGTCCAAAAGTGGTTTCCTGCACCAACACAAGTGCGAAAAGTGGTTTTTCAACACTAACACAAGTGCGAAAAGAGGTTTTTCAACACTATCACAAGTGCAAAAAGTGTTTTTTCCACACTAATACAAGTGCAAAAGTGGTTTCCTGCACCAACACAAGTGCGAAAAGTGGTTTTTCAACACTAACACAAGTGCGAAAAGAGGTTTTTCAACACTATCACAAGTGCAAAAAGTGTTTTTTCCACACTAATACAAGTGCAAAAGTGGTTTCCTGCACCAACACAAGTGCGAAAAGTGGTTTTTCAACACTAACACAAGTGCGAAAAGTGGTTTTTCAACACTATCACAAGTGCAAAAAGTGTTTTTTCAACACTAATACAATTGCAAAAGTGGTTTCCTACACCAACACAAGTGCGAAAAGTGGTTTTTCAACAATAACACAAGTGCGAAAAGTGGTTTTTCAACAATAACACAAGTGCGAAAAGTGGTTTTTCAACACTAACACAAGTGCGAAAAGTGGTTTTTCCACACTAATACAAGTGCAAAAGTGGTTTTTCAACACCAACACAAGTGCAAAAAGTGGTTTTTCAACACTATCACAAGTGCAAAAAGTGGTTTTTCAACACTATCACAAGTGCAAAAAGTGTTTTTTCCACACTAATACAAGTGCAAAAGTGGTTTACTGAACCAACACAAGTGCGAAAAGTGGTTTTTCAACACTAACACAAGTGCGAAAAGTGGTTTTTCAACACTAACACAAGTGCGAAAAGTGGTTTTTCAACACTAACACAAGTGCGAAAAGTGGTTTTTCCACACTAATACAAGTCCAAAAGTGGTTTCCTGCACCAACACAAGTGCGAAAGGTGGTTTTTCAACACTAACACAAGTGCGAAAAGAGGTTTTTCAACACTATCACAAGTGCAAAAAGTGTTTTTTCCACACTAATACAAGTGCAAAAGTGGTTTCCTGCACCAACACAAGTGCGAAAAGTGGTTTTTCAACACTAACACAAGTGCGAAAAGTGGTTTTTCAACACTAACACAAGTGCGAAAAGCGGTTTTTCAACACTATCACAAGTGCAAAAAGTGTTTTTTCCACACTAATACAAGTGCAAAAGTGGTTTCCTGCACCAACACGAGTGCGAAAAGTGGTTTTTCAACACTAACACAAGTGCGAAAAGTGGTTTTTCAACACTATCACAAGTGCAAAAAGTGTTTTTTCCACACTAACACAAGTGCAAAAGTGGTTTCCTGCACCAACACAAGTGCGAAAAGTGGTTTTTCAACACTAACACAAGTGCGAAAAGTGGTTTTTCAACACTATCACAAGTGCAAAAAGTGTTTTTTCCACACTAATACAAGTGCAAAAGTGGTTTCCTGCACCAACACAAGTGCGAAAAGTGGTTTTTCAACACTAACACAAGTGCGAAAAGTGGTTTTTCAACACTATCACAAGTGCAAAAAGTGTTTTTTCCACACTAACACAAGTGCAAAAGTGGTTTCCTGCACCAACACAAGTGCGAAAAGTGGTTTTTCAACACTAACACAAGTGCGAAAAGTGGTTTTTCACACTAACACAAGTTCGAAAAGTGGGTTTTCAACACTAACACAAGTGCGAAAAGTGGTTTTTCCACACTAATTCAAGCGCAAAAGTGGTTTCCTGCACCAACACAAGTGCGAAAAGTGGTTTTTCAACACTAACACAAGCGCGAAAAGTGGTTTTTCAACACTAACACAAGTGCGAAAAGTGGTTTTTCAACACTAACACAAGTGCGAAAAGTGGTTTTTCCACACTAATACAAGCCCAAAAGTGGTTTCCTGCACCAACACAAGTGCGAAAAGTGGTTTTTCAACACTAACACAAGTGCGAAAAGAGGTTTTTCAACACTATCACAAGTGCAAAAAGTGTTTTTTCCACACTAATACAAGTGCAAAAGTGGTTTCCTGCACCAACACAAGTGCGAAAAGTGGTTTTTCAACACTAACACAAGTGCGAAAAGAGGTTTTTCAACACTATCACAAGTGCAAAAAGTGTTTTTTCCACACTAATACAAGTGCAAAAGTGGTTTCCTGCACCAACACAAGTGCGAAAAGTGGTTTTTCAACACTAACACAAGTGCGAAAAGTGGTTTTTCAACACTATCACAAGTGCAAAAAGTGTTTTTTCAACACTAATACAATTGCAAAAGTGGTTTCCTACACCAACACAAGTGCGAAAAGTGGTTTTTCAACAATAACACAAGTGCGAAAAGTGGTTTTTCAACAATAACACAAGTGCGAAAAGTGGTTTTTCAACACTAACACAAGTGCGAAAAGTGGTTTTCCACACTAATACAAGTGCAAAAGTGGTTTTTCAACACCAACACAAGTGCAAAAAGTGGTTTTTCAACACTATCACAAGTGCAAAAAGTGGTTTTTCAACACTATCACAAGTGCAAAAAGTGTTTTTTCCACACTAATACAAGTGCAAAAGTGGTTTCCTGAACCAACACAAGTGCGAAAAGTGGTTTTTCAACACTAACACAAGTGCGAAAAGTGGTTTTTCAACACTAACACAAGTGCGAAAAGTGGTTTTTCAACACTAACACAAGTGCGAAAAGTGGTTTTTCCACACTAATACAAGTCCAAAAGTGGTTTCCTGCACCAACACAAGTGCGAAAAGTGGTTTTTCAACACTAACACAAGTGCGAAAAGAGGTTTTTCAACACTATCACAAGTGCAAAAAGTGTTTTTTCCACACTAATACAAGTGCAAAAGTGGTTTCCTGCACCAACACAAGTGCGAAAAGTGGTTTTTCAACACTAACACAAGTGCGAAAAGTGGTTTTTCAACACTAACACAAGTGCGAAAAGCGGTTTTTCAACACTATCACAAGTGCAAAAAGTGTTTTTTCCACACTAATACAAGTGCAAAAGTGGTTGCCTGCACCAACACGATTGCGAAAAGTGGTTTTTCAACACTAACACAAGTGCGAAAAGTGGTTTTTCAACACTATCACAAGTGCAAAAAGTGTTTTTTCCACACTAACACAAGTGCAAAAGTGGTTTCCTGCACCAACACAAGTGCGAAAAGTGGTTTTTCAACACTAACACAAGTGCGAAAAGTGGTTTTTCAACACTATCACAAGTGCAAAAAGTGTTTTTTCCACACTAATACAAGTGCAAAAGTGGTTTCCTGCACCAACACAAGTGCGAAAAGTGGTTTTTCAACACTAACACAAGTGCGAAAAGTGGTTTTTCAACACTATCACAAGTGCAAAAAGTGTTTTTTCCACACTAACACAAGTGCAAAAGTGGTTTCCTGCACCAACACAAGTGCGAAAAGTGGTTTTTCAACACTAACACAAGTGCGAAAAGTGGTTTTTCACACTAACACAAGTTCGAAAAGTGGGTTTTCAACACTAACACAAGTGCGAAAAGTGGTTTTTCCACACTAATTCAAGCGCAAAAGTGGTTTCCTGCACCAACACAAGTGCGAAAAGTGGTTTTTCAACACTAACACAAGCACGAAAAGTGGTTTTTCAACACTAACACAAGTGCGAAAAGTGGTTTTTCAACACTAACACAAGTGCGAAAAGTGGTTTTTCCACACTAATACAAGCCCAAAAGTGGTTTCCTGCACCAACACAAGTGCGAAAAGTGGTTTTTCAACACTAACACAAGTGCGAAAAGAGGTTTTTCAACACTATCACAAGTGCAAAAAGTGTTTTTTCCACACTAATACAAGTGCAAAAGTGGTTTCCTGCACCAACACAAGTGCGAAAAGTGGTTTTTCAACACTAACACAAGTGCGAAAAGAGGTTTTTCAACACTATCACAAGTGCAAAAAGTGTTTTTTCCACACTAATACAAGTGCAAAAGTGGTTTCCTGCACCAACACAAGTGCGAAAAGTGGTTTTTCAACACTAACACAAGTGCGAAAAGTGGTTTTTCAACACTATCACAAGTGCAAAAAGTGTTTTTTCAACACTAATACAATTGCAAAAGTGGTTTCCTACACCAACACAAGTGCGAAAAGTGGTTTTTCAACAATAACACAAGTGCGAAAAGTGGTTTTTCAACAATAACACAAGTGCGAAAAGTGGTTTTTCAACACTAACACAAGTGCGAAAAGTGGTTTTTCCACACTAATACAAGTGCAAAAGTGGTTTTTCAACACCAACACAAGTGCAAAAAGTGGTTTTTCAACACTAACACAAGTGCGAAAAGTGGTTTTTCAACACTATCACAAGTGCAAAAAGTGTTTTTTCCACACTAACACAAGTGCAAAAGTGGTTTCCTGCACCAACACAAGTGCGAAAAGTGGTTTTTCAACAGTAACACAAGTGCGAAAAGTGGTTTTTCAACACTATCACAAGTGCAAAAAGTGTTTTTTCCACACTAATACAAGTGCAAAAGTGGTTTCCTGCACCAACACAAGTGCGAAAAGTGGTTTTTCAACACTAACACAAGTGCGAAAAGTGGTTTTTCAACACTAACACAAGTGCGAAAAGTGGTTTTTCAACACTATCACAAGTGCAAAAAGTGTTTTTTCCACACTAACACAAGTGCAAAAGTGGTTTCCTGCACCAACACAAGTGCGAAAAGTGGTTTTTCAACACTAACACAAGTGCGAAAAGTGGTTTTTCAACACTATCACAAGTGCAAAAAGAGTTTTTTCCACACTAATACAAGTGCAAAAGTGGTTTCCTGCACCAACACAAGTGCGAAAAGTGGTTTTTCAACACTAACACAAGTGCGAAAAGTTGTTTTTCAACACTAACACAAGTACGAAAAGTGGTTTTTCCACACTAATACATGTGCAAAAGTGGTTTCCTGCACCAACACAAGTGCGAAAAGTGGTTTTTCAACACCAACACAAGTGCAAAAGGTGGTTTTTCATCACTATCACAAGTGCAAAAAGTGTTTTTTCCACACTAATACAAGTGCAAAAGTGGTTTCCTGCACCCACACAAGTGCGAAAAGTGGTTTTTCAACACTAACACAAGTGCGAAAAGTGGTTTTTCCACACTAATACAAGTGCAAAAGTGGTTTCCTGCACCAACACAAGTGCGAAAAGTGGTTTTTCAACACTAACACAAGTGCGAAAAGCGGTTTTTCAACACTATCACAAGTGCAAAAAGTGTTTTTTCCACACTAATACAAGTGCAAAAGTGGTTTCCTGCACCAACACAAGTGCGAAAAGTGGTTTTTCAACACTAACACAAGTGCGAAAATGGTTTTTCAACACTAACACAAGTGCGAAAAGTGGTTTTTCAACACTATCACAAGTGCAAAAAGTGTTTTTTCAACACTAATACAAGTGCAAAAGTGGTTTCCTGCACCAACACAAGTGCGAAAAGTGGTTTTTCAACAATAACACAAGTGCGAAAAGTGGTTTTTCAACACTAACACAAGTGCGAAAAGTGGTTTTTCCACACTAATACAAGTGCAAAAGTGGTTTCCTGCAACAACACAAGTGCGAAAAGTGGTTTTTCAACACCAACACAAGTGCAAAAAGTGGTTTTTCAACACTATCACAATTGCAAAAAGTGTTTTTTCCACACTAATACAAGTGCAAAAGTGGTTTCCTGCACCAACACAAGTGCGAAAAGTGGTTTTTCAACACTAACACAAGCGCGAAAAGTGGTTTTTCAACACTAACACAAGTGCGAAAAGTGGTTTTTCAACACTAACACAAGTGCGAAAAGTGGTTTTTCCACACTAATACAAGTCCAAAAGTGGTTTCCTGCACCAACACAAGTGCGAAAAGTGGTTTTTCAACACTAACACAAGTGCGAAAAGAGGTTTTTCAACACTATCACAAGTGCAAAAAGTGTTTTTTCCACACTAATACAAGTGCAAAAGTGGTTTCCTGCACCAACACAAGTGCGAAAAGTGGTTTTTCAACACTAACACAAGTGCGAAAAGAGGTTTTTCAACACTATCACAAGTGCAAAAAGTGTTTTTTCCACACTAATACAAGTGCAAAAGTGGTTTCCTGCACCAACACAAGTGCGAAAAGTGGTTTTTCAACACTAACACAAGTGCAAAAAGTGTTTTTTCAACACTAATACAATTGCAAAAGTGGTTTCCTACACCAACACAAGTGCGAAAAGTGGTTTTTCAACAATAACACAAGTGCGAAAAGTGGTTTTTCAACAATAACACAAGAGCGAAAAGTGGTTTTTCAACACTAACACAAGTGCGAAAAGTGGTTTTTCCACACTAATACAAGTGCAAAAGTGGTTTTTCAACACCAACACAAGTGCAAAAAGTGGTTTTTCAACACTATCACAAGTGCAAAAAGTGGTTTTTCAACACTATCACAAGTGCAAAAAGTGTTTTTTCCACACTAATACAAGTGCAAAAGTGGTTTCCTGCACCAACACAAGTGCGAAAAGTGGTTTTTCAACACTAACACAAGTGCGAAAAGTGGTTTTTCAACACTAACACAAGTGCGAAAAGTGGTTTTTCAACACTAACACAAGTGCGAAAAGTGGTTTTTCCACACTAATACAAGTCCAAAAGTGGTTTCCTGCACCAACACAAGTGCGAAAAGTGGGTTTTCAACACTAACACAAGTGCGAAAAGAGGATTTTCAACACTATCACAAGTGCAAAAAGTGTTTTTTCCACACTAATACAAGTGCAAAAGTGGTTTCCTGCACCAACACAAGTGCGAAAAGTGGTTTTTCAACACTAACACAAGTGCGAAAAGTGGTTTTTCAACACTAACACAAGTGCGAAAAGCGGTTTTTCAACACTATCACAAGTGCAAAAAGTGTTTTTTCCACACTAATACAAGTGCAAAAGTGGTTTCCTGCACCAACACAAGTGCGAAAAGTGGTTTTTCAACACTAACACAAGTGCGAAAAGTGGTTTTTCAACACTATCACAAGTGCAAAAAGTGTTTTTTCCACACTAACACAAGTGCAAAAGTGGTTTCCTGCACCAACACAAGTGCGAAAAGTGGTTTTTCAACACTAACACAAGTGCGAAAAGTGGTTTTTCAACACTATCACAAGTGCAAAAAGTGTTTTTTCCACACTAATACAAGTGCAAAAGTGATTTCCTGCACCAACACAAGTGGGAAAAGTGGTTTTTCAACACTAACACAGTGCGAAAAGTGGTTTTTCAACACTAACACAAGTGCGAAAAGTGGTTTTTCCACACTAATACAAGTGCAAAAGTGGTTTCCTGCACCAACACAAGTGCGAAAAGTGGTTTTTCAACACTAACACAAGTGTGAAAAGTGGTTTTTCAACACTATCACAAGTGCAAAAAGTGTTTTTTCCACACTAATACAAGTGCAAAAGTGGTTTCCTGCACCAACACAAGTGCGAAAAGTGGTTTTTCAACACTAACACAAGTGCGAAAAGTGGTTTTTCAACACTAACACAAGTGCGAAAAGTGGTTTTTCCACACTAATACAAGTGCAAAAGTGGTTTCCTGCACCAACACAAGTGCGAAAAGTGGTTTTTCAACACTAACACAAGTGCGAAAAGTGGTTTTTCAACACTAACACAAGTGCGAAAAGTGTTTTTTCCACACTAATACAAGTTCAAAAGTGGTTTCCTGCATCAACACAAGTGCGAAAAGTGGTTTTTCAACAGTAACACAAGTGCGAAAAGTGCTTTTTCAATACTAACACAAGTGCAAAAAGTGGTTTTTCAACACTAACACAAGTGCAAAAAGTGGTTTTTCAACACTAACACAAGTGCGAAAAGTGTTTTTTCCACACTAATACAAGTGCAAAAGTGGTTTCCTGCACCAACACAAGTGCGAAAAGTGGTTTTTCAACACTAACACAAGTGCGAAACGTGGTTTTTCAACACTAACACAAGTTCGAAAAGTGGGTTTTCAACACTAACACAAGTGCGAAAAGTGGTTTTTCCACACTAATTCAAGCGCAAAAGTGGTTTCCTGCACCAACACAAGTGCGAAAAGTGGTTTTTCAACACTAACACCAGTGCGAAAAGTGGTTTTTCAACACTATCACAAGTGCAAAAAGTGTTTTTTCCACACTAATACAAGTGCAAAAGTAATTTTTTCAACACTAACACAAGTGCGAAAAGTGGTTTTTCAACACTAACACAAGTGCGAAAAGTGGTTTTTCAACACTAACACAAGTGCAAAAAGTGGTTTTTCCACACTAATACAAGTGCAAAAGTGGTTTCCTGCACCAACACAAGTACGAAAAGTGGTTTTTCAACACTAACACAAGTGCAAAAAGTGGTTTTTCAACACTATCACAAGTGCAAAAAGTGTTTTTTCCACACTAATACAAGTGCAAAAGTGGTTTCCTGCAACAACACAAGTGCGAAAAGTGGTTTTTCAACACCAACACAAGTGCAAAAAGTGGTTTTTCAACACTAACACAAGTGCGAAAAGTGGTTTTTCAACACTAACACAAGTGCGAAAAGTGGTTTTTCCACACTAATACAAGTCCAAAAGTGGTTTCCTGCACCAACACAAGTGCGAAAAGTGGTTTTTCAACACTAACACAAGTGCGAAAAGAGGTTTTTCAACACTATCACAAGTGCAAAAAGTGTTTTTTCCACACTAATACAAGTGCAAAAGTGGTTTCCTGCACCAACACAAGTGCGAAAAGTGGTTTTTCAACACTAACACAAGTGCGAAAAGAGGTTTTTCAACACTATCACAAGTGCAAAAAGTGTTTTTTCCACACTAATACAAGTGCAAAAGTGGTTTCCTGCACCAACACAAGTGCGAAAAGTGGTTTTTCAACACTAACACAAGTGCGAAAAGTGGTTTTTCAACACTATCACAAGTGCAAAAAGTGTTTTTTCAACACTAATACAATTGCAAAAGTGGTTTCCTACACCAACACAAGTGCGAAAAGTGGTTTTTCAACAATAACACAAGTGCGAAAAGTGGTTTTTCAACAATAACACAAGTGCGAAAAGTGGTTTTTCAACACTAACACAAGTGCGAAAAGTGGTTTTTCCACACTAATACAAGTGCAAAAGTGGTTTTTCAACACCAACACAAGTGCAAAAAGTGGTTTTTCAACACTATCACAAGTGCAAAAAGTGGTTTTTCAACACTATCACAAGTGCAAAAAGTGTTTTTTCCACACTAATACAAGTGCAAAAGTGGTTTACTGAACCAACACAAGTGCGAAAAGTGGTTTTTCAACACTAACACAAGTGCGAAAAGTGGTTTTTCAACACTAACACAAGTGCGAAAAGTGGTTTTTCAACACTAACACAAGTGCGAAAAGTGGTTTTTCCACACTAATACAAGTCCAAAAGTGGTTTCCTGCACCAACACAAGTGCGAAAGGTGGTTTTTCAACACTAACACAAGTGCGAAAAGAGGTTTTTCAACACTATCACAAGTGCAAAAAGTGTTTTTTCCACACTAATACAAGTGCAAAAGTGGTTTCCTGCACCAACACAAGTGCGAAAAGTGGTTTTTCAACACTAACACAAGTGCGAAAAGTGGTTTTTCAACACTAACACAAGTGCGAAAAGCGGTTTTTCAACACTATCACAAGTGCAAAAAGTGTTTTTTCCACACTAATACAAGTGCAAAAGTGGTTTCCTGCACCAACACGAGTGCGAAAAGTGGTTTTTCAACACTAACACAAGTGCGAAAAGTGGTTTTTCAACACTATCACAAGTGCAAAAAGTGTTTTTTCCACACTAACACAAGTGCAAAAGTGGTTTCCTGCACCAACACAAGTGCGAAAAGTGGTTTTTCAACACTAACACAAGTGCGAAAAGTGGTTTTTCAACACTATCACAAGTGCAAAAAGTGTTTTTTCCACACTAATACAAGTGCAAAAGTGGTTTCCTGCACCAACACAAGTGCGAAAAGTGGTTTTTCAACACTAACACAAGTGCGAAAAGTGGTTTTTCAACACTATCACAAGTGCAAAAAGTGTTTTTTCCACACTAACACAAGTGCAAAAGTGGTTTCCTGCACCAACACAAGTGCGAAAAGTGGTTTTTCAACACTAACACAAGTGCGAAAAGTGGTTTTTCACACTAACACAAGTTCGAAAAGTGGGTTTTCAACACTAACACAAGTGCGAAAAGTGGTTTTTCCACACTAATTCAAGCGCAAAAGTGGTTTCCTGCACCAACACAAGTGCGAAAAGTGGTTTTTCAACACTAACACAAGCGCGAAAAGTGGTTTTTCAACACTAACACAAGTGCGAAAAGTGGTTTTTCAACACTAACACAAGTGCGAAAAGTGGTTTTTCCACACTAATACAAGCCCAAAAGTGGTTTCCTGCACCAACACAAGTGCGAAAAGTGGTTTTTCAACACTAACACAAGTGCGAAAAGAGGTTTTTCAACACTATCACAAGTGCAAAAAGTGTTTTTTCCACACTAATACAAGTGCAAAAGTGGTTTCCTGCACCAACACAAGTGCGAAAAGTGGTTTTTCAACACTAACACAAGTGCGAAAAGAGGTTTTTCAACACTATCACAAGTGCAAAAAGTGTTTTTTCCACACTAATACAAGTGCAAAAGTGGTTTCCTGCACCAACACAAGTGCGAAAAGTGGTTTTTCAACACTAACACAAGTGCGAAAAGTGGTTTTTCAACACTATCACAAGTGCAAAAAGTGTTTTTTCAACACTAATACAATTGCAAAAGTGGTTTCCTACACCAACACAAGTGCGAAAAGTGGTTTTTCAACAATAACACAAGTGCGAAAAGTGGTTTTTCAACAATAACACAAGTGCGAAAAGTGGTTTTTCAACACTAACACAAGTGCGAAAAGTGGTTTTCCACACTAATACAAGTGCAAAAGTGGTTTTTCAACACCAACACAAGTGCAAAAAGTGGTTTTTCAACACTATCACAAGTGCAAAAAGTGGTTTTTCAACACTATCACAAGTGCAAAAAGTGTTTTTTCCACACTAATACAAGTGCAAAAGTGGTTTCCTGAACCAACACAAGTGCGAAAAGTGGTTTTTCAACACTAACACAAGTGCGAAAAGTGGTTTTTCAACACTAACACAAGTGCGAAAAGTGGTTTTTCAACACTAACACAAGTGCGAAAAGTGGTTTTTCCACACTAATACAAGTCCAAAAGTGGTTTCCTGCACCAACACAAGTGCGAAAAGTGGTTTTTCAACACTAACACAAGTGCGAAAAGAGGTTTTTCAACACTATCACAAGTGCAAAAAGTGTTTTTTCCACACTAATACAAGTGCAAAAGTGGTTTCCTGCACCAACACAAGTGCGAAAAGTGGTTTTTCAACACTAACACAAGTGCGAAAAGTGGTTTTTCAACACTAACACAAGTGCGAAAAGCGGTTTTTCAACACTATCACAAGTGCAAAAAGTGTTTTTTCCACACTAATACAAGTGCAAAAGTGGTTGCCTGCACCAACACGATTGCGAAAAGTGGTTTTTCAACACTAACACAAGTGCGAAAAGTGGTTTTTCAACACTATCACAAGTGCAAAAAGTGTTTTTTCCACACTAACACAAGTGCAAAAGTGGTTTCCTGCACCAACACAAGTGCGAAAAGTGGTTTTTCAACACTAACACAAGTGCGAAAAGTGGTTTTTCAACACTATCACAAGTGCAAAAAGTGTTTTTTCCACACTAATACAAGTGCAAAAGTGGTTTCCTGCACCAACACAAGTGCGAAAAGTGGTTTTTCAACACTAACACAAGTGCGAAAAGTGGTTTTTCAACACTATCACAAGTGCAAAAAGTGTTTTTTCCACACTAACACAAGTGCAAAAGTGGTTTCCTGCACCAACACAAGTGCGAAAAGTGGTTTTTCAACACTAACACAAGTGCGAAAAGTGGTTTTTCACACTAACACAAGTTCGAAAAGTGGGTTTTCAACACTAACACAAGTGCGAAAAGTGGTTTTTCCACACTAATTCAAGCGCAAAAGTGGTTTCCTGCACCAACACAAGTGCGAAAAGTGGTTTTTCAACACTAACACAAGCACGAAAAGTGGTTTTTCAACACTAACACAAGTGCGAAAAGTGGTTTTTCAACACTAACACAAGTGCGAAAAGTGGTTTTTCCACACTAATACAAGCCCAAAAGTGGTTTCCTGCACCAACACAAGTGCGAAAAGTGGTTTTTCAACACTAACACAAGTGCGAAAAGAGGTTTTTCAACACTATCACAAGTGCAAAAAGTGTTTTTTCCACACTAATACAAGTGCAAAAGTGGTTTCCTGCACCAACACAAGTGCGAAAAGTGGTTTTTCAACACTAACACAAGTGCGAAAAGAGGTTTTTCAACACTATCACAAGTGCAAAAAGTGTTTTTTCCACACTAATACAAGTGCAAAAGTGGTTTCCTGCACCAACACAAGTGCGAAAAGTGGTTTTTCAACACTAACACAAGTGCGAAAAGTGGTTTTTCAACACTATCACAAGTGCAAAAAGTGTTTTTTCAACACTAATACAATTGCAAAAGTGGTTTCCTACACCAACACAAGTGCGAAAAGTGGTTTTTCAACAATAACACAAGTGCGAAAAGTGGTTTTTCAACAATAACACAAGTGCGAAAAGTGGTTTTTCAACACTAACACAAGTGCGAAAAGTGGTTTTTCCACACTAATACAAGTGCAAAAGTGGTTTTTCAACACCAACACAAGTGCAAAAAGTGGTTTTTCAACACTATCACAAGTGCAAAAAGTGGTTTTTCAACACTATCACAAGTGCAAAAAGTGTTTTTTCCACACTAATACAAGTGCAAAAGTGGTTTCCTGAACCAACACAAGTGCGAAAAGTGGTTTTTCAACACTAACACAAGTGCGAAAAGTGGTTTTTCAACACTAACACAAGTGCGAAAAGTGGTTTTTCAACACTAACACAAGTGCGAAAAGTGGTTTTTCCACACTAATACAAGTCCAAAAGTGGTTTCCTGCACCAACACAAGTGCGAAAAGTGGTTTTTCAACACTAACACAAGTGCGAAAAGAGGTTTTTCAACACTATCACAAGTGCAAAAAGTGTTTTTTCCACACTAATACAAGTGCAAAAGTGGTTTCCTGCACCAACACAAGTGCGAAAAGTGGTTTTTCAACACTAACACAAGTGCGAAAAGTGGTTTTTCAACACTAACACAAGTGCGAAAAGCGGTTCTTCAACACTATCACAAGTGCAAAAAGTGTTTTTTCCACACTAATACAAGTGCAAAAGTGGTTTCCTGCACCAACACGATTGCGAAAAGTGGTTTTTCAACACTAACACAAGTGCGAAAAGTGGTTTTTCAACACTATCACAAGTGCAAAAAGTGTTTTTTCCACACTAACACAAGTGCAAAAGTGGTTTCCTGCACCAACACAAGTGCGAAAAGTGGTTTTTCAACACTAACACAAGTGCGAAAAGTGGTTTTTCAACACTATCACAAGTGCAAAAAGTGTTTTTTCCACACTAATACAAGTGCAAAAGTGGTTTCCTGCACCAACACAAGTGTGAAAAGTGGTTTTTCAACACTAACACAAGTGCGAAAAGTGGTTTTTCAACACTATCACAAGTGCAAAAAGTGTTTTTTCCACACTAACACAAGTGCAAAAGTGGTTTCCTGCACCAACACAAGTGCGAAAAGTGGTTTTTCAACACTAACACAAGTGCGAAAAGTGGTTTTTCAACACTAACACAAGTTCGAAAAGTGGGTTTTCAACACTAACACAAGTGCGAAAAGTGGTTTTTCCACACTAATTCAAGCGCAAAAGTGGTTTCCTGCACCAACACAAGTGCGAAAATTGGTTTTTCAACACTAACACCAGTGCGAAAAGTGGTTTTTCAACACTATCACAAGTGCAAAAAGTGTTTTTTCCACACTAATACAAGTGCAAAAGTGGTTTTTCAACACTAACACAAGTGCGAAAAGTGGTTTTTCAACACTAACACAAGTGCGAAAAGTGGTTTTTCAACACTAACACAAGTGCAAAAAGTGGTTTTTCCACACTAATACAAGTGCAAAAGTGGTTTCCTGCACCAACACAAGTACGAAAAGTGGTTTTTCAACACTAACACAAGTGCAAAAAGTGGTTTTTCAACACTATCACAAGTGCAAAAAGTGTTTTTTCCACACTAATACAAGTGCAAAAGTGGTTTCCTGCAACAACACAAGTGCGAAAAGTGGTTTTTCAACACCAACACAAGTGCAAAAAGTGGTTTTTCAACACTATCACAAGTGCAAAAAGTGTTTTTTCCACACTAATACAAGTGCAAAAGTGGTTTCCTGCACCAACACAAGTGCGAAAAGTGGTTTTTCAACACTAACACAAGCGCGAAAAGTGGTTTTTCAACACTAACACAAGTGCGAAAAGTGGTTTTTCAACACTAACACAAGTGCGAAAAGTGGTTTTTCCACACTAATACAAGTCCAAAAGTGGTTTCCTGCACCAACACAAGTGCGAAAAGTGGTTTTTCAACACTAACACAAGTGCGAAAAGAGGTTTTTCAACACTATCACAAGTGCAAAAAGTGTTTTTTCCACACTAATACAAGTGCAAAAGTGGTTTCCTGCACCAACACAAGTGCGAAAAGTGGTTTTTCAACACTAACACAAGTGCGAAAAGAGGTTTTTCAACACTATCACAAGTGCAAAAAGTGTTTTTTCCACACTAATACAAGTGCAAAAGTGGTTTCCTGCACCAACACAAGTGCGAAAAGTGGTTTTTCAACACTAACACAAGTGCGAAAAGTGGTTTTTCAACACTATCACCAGTGCAAAAAGTGTTTTTTCAACACTAATACTATTGCAAAAGTGGTTTCCTACACCAACACAAGTGCGAAAAGTGGTTTTTCAACAATAACACAAGTGCGAAAAGTGGTTTTTCAACAATAACACAAGTGCGAAAAGTGGTTTTTCAACACTAACACAAGTGCAAAAAGTGGTTTTTCCACACTAATACAAGTGCAAAAGTGGTTTTTCAACACCAACACAAGTGCAAAAAGTGGTTTTTCAACACTATCACAAGTGCAAAAAGTGGTTTTTCAACACTATCACAAGTGCAAAAAGTGTTTTTTCCACACTAATACAAGTGCAAAAGTGGTTTCCTGAACCAACACAAGTGCGAAAAGTGGTTTTTCAACACTAACACAAGTGCGAAAAGTGGTTTTTCAATACTAACACAAGTGCGAAAAGTGGTTTTTCAACACTAACACAAGTGCGAAAAGTGGTTTTTCCACACTAATACAAGTCCAAAAGTGGTTTCCTGCACCAACACAAGTGCGAAAGGTGGTTTTTCAACACTAACACAAGTGCGAAAAGTGGTTTTTCAACACTATCACAAGTGCAAAAAGTGTTTTTTCCACACTAATACAAGTGCAAAAGTGGTTTCCTGCACCAACACAAGTGCGAAAAGTGGTTTTTCAACACTAACACAAGTGCGAAAAGTGGTTTTTCAACACTAACACAAGTGCGAAAAGCGGTTTTTCAACACTATCACAAGTGCAAAAAGTGTTTTTTCCACACTAACACAAGTGCAAAAGTGGTTTCCTGCACCAACACAAGTGCGAAAAGTGGTTTTTCAACACTAACACAAGTGCGAAAAGTGGTTTTTCAACACTATCACAAGTGCAAAAAGTGTTTTTTCCACACTAATACAAGTGCAAAAGTGGTTTCCTGCACCAACACAAGTGGGAAAAGTGGTTTTTCAACACTAACACAGTGCGAAAAGTGGTTTTTCAACACTAACACAAGTGCGAAAAGTGGTTTTTCCACACTAATACAAGTGCAAAAGTGGTTTCCTGCACCAACACAAGTGCGAAAAGTGGTTTTTCAACACTAACACAAGTGTGAAAAGTGGTTTTTCAACACTATCACAAGTGCAAAAAGTGTTTTTCCACACTAATACAAGTCCAAAAGTGGTTTCCTGCACCAACACAAGTGCGAAAAGTGGTTTTTCAACACTAACACAAGTGCGAAAAGAGGTTTTTCAACACTATCACAAGTGCAAAAAGTGTTTTTTCCACACTAATACAAGTGCAAAAGTGGTTTCCTGCACCAACACAAGTGCGAAAAGTGGTTTTTCAACACTAACACAAGTGCGAAAAGTGGTTTTTCAACACTATCACAAGTGCAAAAAGTGTTTTTTCAACAGTAATACTATTGCAAAAGTGGTTTCCTACACCAACACAAGTGCGAAAAGTGGTTTTTCAACAATAACACAAGTGCGAAAAGTGGTTTTTCAACAATAACACAAGTGCGAAAAGTGGTTTTTCAACACTAACACAAGTGCAAAAAGTGGTTTTTCCACACTAATACAAGTGCAAAAGTGGTTTTTCAACACCAACACAAGTGCAAAAAGTGGTTTTTCAACACTATCACAAGTGCAAAAAGTGGTTTTTCAACACTATCACAAGTGCAAAAAGTGTTTTTTCCACACTAATACAAGTGCAAAAGTGGTTTCCTGAACCAACACAAGTGCGAAAAGTGGTTTTTCAACACTAACACAAGTGCGAAAAGTGGTTTTTCAATACTAACACAAGTGCGAAAAGTGGTTTTTCAACACTAACACAAGTGCGAAAAGTGGTTTTTCCACACTAATACAAGTCCAAAAGTGGTTTCCTGCACCAACACAAGTGCGAAAGGTGGTTTTTCAACACTAACACAAGTGCGAAAAGTGGTTTTTCAACACTATCACAAGTGCAAAAAGTGTTTTTTCCACACTAATACAAGTGCAAAAGTGGTTTCCTGCACCAACACAGGTGCGAAAAGTGGTTTTTCAACACTAACACAAGTGCGAAAAGTGGTTTTTCAACACTAACACAAGTGCGAAAAGCGGTTTTTCAACACTATCACAAGTGCAAAAAGTGTTTTTTCCACACTAACACAAGTGCAAAAGTGGTTTCCTGCACCAACACAAGTGCGAAAAGTGGTTTTTCAACACTAACACAAGTGCGAAAAGTGGTTTTTCAACACTATCACAAGTGCAAAAAGTGTTTTTTCCACACTAATACAAGTGCAAAAGTGGTTTCCTGCACCAACACAAGTGGGAAAAGTGGTTTTTCAACACTAACACAGTGCGAAAAGTGGTTTTTCAACACTAACACAAGTGCGAAAAGTGGTTTTTCCACACTAATACAAGTGCAAAAGTGGTTTCCTGCACCAACACAAGTGCGAAAAGTGGTTTTTCAACACTAACACAAGTGTGAAAAGTGGTTTTTCAACACTATCACAAGTGCAAAAAGTGTTTTTCCACACTAATACAAGTCCAAAAGTGGTTTCCTGCACCAACACAAGTGCGAAAAGTGGTTTTTCAACACTAACACAAGTGCGAAAAGAGGTTTTTCAACACTATCACAAGTGCACAAAGTGTTTTTTCCACACTAATACAAGTGCAAAAGTGGTTTCCTGCACCAACACAAGTGCGAAAAGTGGTTTTTCAACACTAACACAAGTGCGAAAAGAGGTTTTTCAACACTATCACAAGTGCAAAAAGTGTTTTTTCCACACTAATACAAGTGCAAAAGTGGTTTCCTGCACCAACACAAGTGCGAAAAGTGGTTTTTCAACACTAACACAAGTGCGAAAAGTGGTTTTTCAACACTATCACAAGTGCAAAAAGTGTTTTTTCAACACTAATACTATTGCAAAAGTGGTTTCCTACACCAACACAAGTGCGAAAAGTGGTTTTTCAACAATAACACAAGTGCGAAAAGTGGTTTTTCAACAATAACACAAGTGCGAAAAGTGGTTTCCTGCACCAACACAAGTGCGAAAAGTGGTTTTTCAACACTAACACAAGTGCGAAAAGTGGTTTTTCAACACTAACACAAGTGCGAAAAGTGTTTTTTCCACACTAATACAAGTTCAAAAGTGGTTTCCTGCATCAACACAAGTGCGAAAAGTGGTTTTTCAACAGTAACACAAGTGCGAAAAGTGCTTTTTCAACACTAACACAAGTGCAAAAAGTGGTTTTTCAACACTATCACAAGTGCAAAAAGTGTTTTTTCCACACTAATACAAGTGCAAAAGTGGTTTCCTGCACCAACACGAGTGCGAAAAGTGGTTTTTCAACACTAACACAAGTGCGAAAAGTGGTTTTTCAACACTATCACAAGTGCAAAAAGTGTTTTTTCCACACTAACACAAGTGCAAAAGTGGTTTCCTGCACCAACACAAGTGCGAAAAGTGGTTTTTCAACACTAACACAAGTGCGAAAAGTGGTTTTTCAACACTATCACAAGTGCAAAAAGTGTTTTTTCCACACTAATACAAGTGCAAAAGTGGTTTCCTGCACCAACACAAGTGCGAAAAGTGGTTTTTCAACACTAACACAAGTGCGAAAAGTGGTTTTTCAACACTATCACAAGTGCAAAAAGTGTTTTTTCCACACTAACACAAGTGCAAAAGTGGTTTCCTGCACCAACACAAGTGCGAAAAGTGGTTTTTCAACACTAACACAAGTGCGAAAAGTGGTTTTTCACACTAACACAAGTTCGAAAAGTGGGTTTTCAACACTAACACAAGTGCGAAAAGTGGTTTTTCCACACTAATTCAAGCGCAAAAGTGGTTTCCTGCACCAACACAAGTGCGAAAAGTGGTTTTTCAACACTAACACAAGCGCGAAAAGTGGTTTTTCAACACTAACACAAGTGCGAAAAGTGGTTTTTCAACACTAACACAAGTGCGAAAAGTGGTTTTTCCACACTAATACAAGCCCAAAAGTGGTTTCCTGCACCAACACAAGTGCGAAAAGTGGTTTTTCAACACTAACACAAGTGCGAAAAGAGGTTTTTCAACACTATCACAAGTGCAAAAAGTGTTTTTTCCACACTAATACAAGTGCAAAAGTGGTTTCCTGCACCAACACAAGTGCGAAAAGTGGTTTTTCAACACTAACACAAGTGCGAAAAGAGGTTTTTCAACACTATCACAAGTGCAAAAAGTGTTTTTTCCACACTAATACAAGTGCAAAAGTGGTTTCCTGCACCAACACAAGTGCGAAAAGTGGTTTTTCAACACTAACACAAGTGCGAAAAGTGGTTTTTCAACACTATCACAAGTGCAAAAAGTGTTTTTTCAACACTAATACAATTGCAAAAGTGGTTTCCTACACCAACACAAGTGCGAAAAGTGGTTTTTCAACAATAACACAAGTGCGAAAAGTGGTTTTTCAACAATAACACAAGTGCGAAAAGTGGTTTTTCAACACTAACACAAGTGCGAAAAGTGGTTTTCCACACTAATACAAGTGCAAAAGTGGTTTTTCAACACCAACACAAGTGCAAAAAGTGGTTTTTCAACACTATCACAAGTGCAAAAAGTGGTTTTTCAACACTATCACAAGTGCAAAAAGTGTTTTTTCCACACTAATACAAGTGCAAAAGTGGTTTCCTGAACCAACACAAGTGCGAAAAGTGGTTTTTCAACACTAACACAAGTGCGAAAAGTGGTTTTTCAACACTAACACAAGTGCGAAAAGTGGTTTTTCAACACTAACACAAGTGCGAAAAGTGGTTTTTCCACACTAATACAAGTCCAAAAGTGGTTTCCTGCACCAACACAAGTGCGAAAAGTGGTTTTTCAACACTAACACAAGTGCGAAAAGAGGTTTTTCAACACTATCACAAGTGCAAAAAGTGTTTTTTCCACACTAATACAAGTGCAAAAGTGGTTTCCTGCACCAACACAAGTGCGAAAAGTGGTTTTTCAACACTAACACAAGTGCGAAAAGTGGTTTTTCAACACTAACACAAGTGCGAAAAGCGGTTTTTCAACACTATCACAAGTGCAAAAAGTGTTTTTTCCACACTAATACAAGTGCAAAAGTGGTTGCCTGCACCAACACGATTGCGAAAAGTGGTTTTTCAACACTAACACAAGTGCGAAAAGTGGTTTTTCAACACTATCACAAGTGCAAAAAGTGTTTTTTCCACACTAACACAAGTGCAAAAGTGGTTTCCTGCACCAACACAAGTGCGAAAAGTGGTTTTTCAACACTAACACAAGTGCGAAAAGTGGTTTTTCAACACTATCACAAGTGCAAAAAGTGTTTTTTCCACACTAATACAAGTGCAAAAGTGGTTTCCTGCACCAACACAAGTGCGAAAAGTGGTTTTTCAACACTAACACAAGTGCGAAAAGTGGTTTTTCAACACTATCACAAGTGCAAAAAGTGTTTTTTCCACACTAACACAAGTGCAAAAGTGGTTTCCTGCACCAACACAAGTGCGAAAAGTGGTTTTTCAACACTAACACAAGTGCGAAAAGTGGTTTTTCACACTAACACAAGTTCGAAAAGTGGGTTTTCAACACTAACACAAGTGCGAAAAGTGGTTTTTCCACACTAATTCAAGCGCAAAAGTGGTTTCCTGCACCAACACAAGTGCGAAAAGTGGTTTTTCAACACTAACACAAGCACGAAAAGTGGTTTTTCAACACTAACACAAGTGCGAAAAGTGGTTTTTCAACACTAACACAAGTGCGAAAAGTGGTTTTTCCACACTAATACAAGCCCAAAAGTGGTTTCCTGCACCAACACAAGTGCGAAAAGTGGTTTTTCAACACTAACACAAGTGCGAAAAGAGGTTTTTCAACACTATCACAAGTGCAAAAAGTGTTTTTTCCACACTAATACAAGTGCAAAAGTGGTTTCCTGCACCAACACAAGTGCGAAAAGTGGTTTTTCAACACTAACACAAGTGCGAAAAGAGGTTTTTCAACACTATCACAAGTGCAAAAAGTGTTTTTTCCACACTAATACAAGTGCAAAAGTGGTTTCCTGCACCAACACAAGTGCGAAAAGTGGTTTTTCAACACTAACACAAGTGCGAAAAGTGGTTTTTCAACACTATCACAAGTGCAAAAAGTGTTTTTTCAACACTAATACAATTGCAAAAGTGGTTTCCTACACCAACACAAGTGCGAAAAGTGGTTTTTCAACAATAACACAAGTGCGAAAAGTGGTTTTTCAACAATAACACAAGTGCGAAAAGTGGTTTTTCAACACTAACACAAGTGCGAAAAGTGGTTTTTCCACACTAATACAAGTGCAAAAGTGGTTTTTCAACACCAACACAAGTGCAAAAAGTGGTTTTTCAACACTATCACAAGTGCAAAAAGTGGTTTTTCAACACTATCACAAGTGCAAAAAGTGTTTTTTCCACACTAATACAAGTGCAAAAGTGGTTTCCTGAACCAACACAAGTGCGAAAAGTGGTTTTTCAACACTAACACAAGTGCGAAAAGTGGTTTTTCAACACTAACACAAGTGCGAAAAGTGGTTTTTCAACACTAACACAAGTGCGAAAAGTGGTTTTTCCACACTAATACAAGTCCAAAAGTGGTTTCCTGCACCAACACAAGTGCGAAAAGTGGTTTTTCAACACTAACACAAGTGCGAAAAGAGGTTTTTCAACACTATCACAAGTGCAAAAAGTGTTTTTTCCACACTAATACAAGTGCAAAAGTGGTTTCCTGCACCAACACAAGTGCGAAAAGTGGTTTTTCAACACTAACACAAGTGCGAAAAGTGGTTTTTCAACACTAACACAAGTGCGAAAAGCGGTTCTTCAACACTATCACAAGTGCAAAAAGTGTTTTTTCCACACTAATACAAGTGCAAAAGTGGTTTCCTGCACCAACACGATTGCGAAAAGTGGTTTTTCAACACTAACACAAGTGCGAAAAGTGGTTTTTCAACACTATCACAAGTGCAAAAAGTGTTTTTTCCACACTAACACAAGTGCAAAAGTGGTTTCCTGCACCAACACAAGTGCGAAAAGTGGTTTTTCAACACTAACACAAGTGCGAAAAGTGGTTTTTCAACACTATCACAAGTGCAAAAAGTGTTTTTTCCACACTAATACAAGTGCAAAAGTGGTTTCCTGCACCAACACAAGTGTGAAAAGTGGTTTTTCAACACTAACACAAGTGCGAAAAGTGGTTTTTCAACACTATCACAAGTGCAAAAAGTGTTTTTTCCACACTAACACAAGTGCAAAAGTGGTTTCCTGCACCAACACAAGTGCGAAAAGTGGTTTTTCAACACTAACACAAGTGCGAAAAGTGGTTTTTCAACACTAACACAAGTTCGAAAAGTGGGTTTTCAACACTAACACAAGTGCGAAAAGTGGTTTTTCCACACTAATTCAAGCGCAAAAGTGGTTTCCTGCACCAACACAAGTGCGAAAATTGGTTTTTCAACACTAACACCAGTGCGAAAAGTGGTTTTTCAACACTATCACAAGTGCAAAAAGTGTTTTTTCCACACTAATACAAGTGCAAAAGTGGTTTTTCAACACTAACACAAGTGCGAAAAGTGGTTTTTCAACACTAACACAAGTGCGAAAAGTGGTTTTTCAACACT
>NW_027619546.1:0-39307 GCF_964187855.1 Myxine glutinosa
TCAACACTAACACAAGTGCAAAAAGTGGTTTTTCCACACTAATACAAGTCCAAAAGTGGTTTCCTGCACCAACACAAGTGCGAAAAGTGGTTTTTCAACACTAACACAAGTGTGAAAAGAGGTTTTTCAACACTATCACAAGTGCAAAAAGTGTTTTTTCCACACTAATACAAGTGCAAAAGTGGTTTCCTGCACCAACACAAGTGCGAAAAGTGGTTTTTCAACACTAACACAAGTGCGAAAATGGTTTTTCAACACTAACAAAAGTGCGAAAAGTGGTTTTTCAACACTATCACAAGTGCAAAAAGTGTTTTTTCAACACTAATACAAGTGCAAAAGTGGTTTCCTGCACCAACACAAGTGCGAAAAGTGGTTTTTCAACAATAACACAAGTGCGAAAAGTGGTTTTTCAACACTAACACAAGTGCGAAAAGTGGTTTTTCCACACTAATACAAGTGCAAAAGTGGTTTCCTGCACCAACACAAGTGCAAAAAGTGGTTTTTCATCACTATCACAAGTGCAAAAAGTGTTTTTTCCACACTAATACAAGTGCAAAAGTGGTTTCCTGCACCCACACAAGTGCGAAAAGTGGTTTTTCAACACTAACACAAGTGCGAAAAGTGGTTTTTCCACACTAATACAAGTGCAAAAGTGGTTTCCTGCACCAACACAAGTGCGAAAAGTGGTTTTTCAACAATAACACAAGTGCGAAAAGTGGTTTTTCAACACTAACACAAGTGCGAAAAGTGGTTTTTCCACACTAATACAAGTGCAAAAGTGGTTTCCTGCAACAACACAAGTGCGAAAAGTGGTTTTTCAACACCAACACAAGTGCAAAAAGTGGTTTTTCAACACTATCACAATTGCAAAAAGTGTTTTTTCCACACTAATACAAGTGCAAAAGTGGTTTCCTGCACCAACACAAGTGCGAAAAGTGGTTTTTCAACACTAACACAAGCGCGAAAAGTGGTTTTTCAACACTAACACAAGTGCGAAAAGTGGTTTTTCAACACTAAGACAAGTGCGAAAAGTGGTTTTTCCACAATAATGCAAGTGCAAAAGTGGTTTCCTGCACCAACACAAGTGCGAAAAGTGGTTTTTCAACACTAACACAAGTGCGAAAAGAGGTTTTTCAACACTAACACAAGTGCGAAAAGTGGTTTTTCAACACTAACACAAGTGCGAAAAGTGGTTTTTCCACACTAATACAAGTCCAAAAGTGGTTTCCTGCACCAACACAAGTGCGAAAAGTGGTTTTTCAACACTAACACAAGTGCGAAAAGAGGTTTTTCAACACTATCACAAGTGCAAAAAGTGTTTTTTCCACAATAATACAAGTGCAAAAGTGGTTTCCTGCACCAACACAAGTGCGAAAAGTGGTTTTTCAACACTAACACAAGTGCGATAAGAGGTTTTTCAACACTATCACAAGTGCAAAAAGTGTTTTTTCCACACTAATACAAGTGCAAAAGTGGTTTCCTGCACCAACACAAGTGCGAAAAGTGGTTTTTCAACACTAACACAAGTGCGAAAAGTGGTTTTTCAACACTATCACAAGTGCAAAAAGTGTTTTTTCAACACTAATACAATTGCAAAAGTGGTTTCCTACACCAACACAAGTGCGAAAAGTGGTTTTTCAACAATAACACAAGTGCGAAAAGTGGTTTTTCAACAATAACACAAGTGCGAAAAGTGGTTTTTCAACACTAACACAAGTGCGAAAAGTGGTTTTTCCACACTAATACAAGTGGAAAAGTGGTTTTTCAACACCAACACAAGTGCAAAAAGTGGTTTTTCAACACTATCACAAGTGCAAAAAGTGGTTTTTCAACACTATCACAAGTGCAAAAAGTGTTTTTTCCACACTAATACAAGTGCAAAAGTGGTTTCCTGCACCAACACAAGTGCGAAAAGTGGTTTTTCAACACTAACACAAGTGCGAAAAGTGGTTTTTCAACACTAACACAAGTGCGAAAAGTGGTTTTTCAACACTAACACAAGTGCGAAAAGTGGTTTTTCCACACTAATACAAGTGCAAAAGTGGTTTCCTGCACCAACACAAGTGCGAAAAGTGGTTTGTCAACACCAACACAAGTGCAAAAAGTGGTTTTTCATCACTATCACAAGTGCAAAAAGTGTTTTTTCCACACTAATACAAGTGCAAAAGTGGTTTCCTGCACCCACACAAGTGCGAAAAGTGGTTTTTCAACACTAACACAAGTGCGAAAAGTGGTTTTTCCACACTAATACAAGTGCAAAAGTGGTTTCCTGCACCAACACAAGTGCGAAAAGTGGTTTTTCAACACTAACACAAGTGCGAAAAGAGGTTTTTCAACACTATCACAAGTGCAAAAAGTGTTTTTTCCACACTAATACAAGTGCAAAAGTGGTTTCCTGCACCAACACAAGTGCGAAAAGTGGTTTTTCAACACTAACACAAGTGCGAAAATGGTTTTTCAACACTAACACAAGTGCGAAAAGTGGTTTTTCAACACTATCACAAGTGCAAAAAGTGTTTTTTCAACACTAATACAAGTGCAAAAGTGGTTTCCTGCACCAACACAAGTGCAAAAAGTGGTTTTTCAACAATAACACAAGTGCGAAAAGTGGTTTTTCAACACTAACACAAGTGCGAAAAGTGGTTTTTCCACACTAATACAAGTGCAAAAGTGGTTTCCTGCACCAACACAAGTGCAAAAAGTGGTTTTTCATCACTATCACAAGTGCAAAAAGTGTTTTTTCCACACTAATACAAGTGCAAAAGTGGTTTCCTGCACCCACACAAGTGCGAAAAGTGGTTTTTCAACACTAACACAAGTGCGAAAAGTGGTTTTTCCACACTAATACAAGTGCAAAAGTGGTTTCCTGCACCAACACAAGTGCGAAAAGTGGTTTTTCAACAATAACACAAGTGCGAAAAGTGGTTTTTCAACACTAACACAAGTGCGAAAAGTGGTTTTTCCACACTAATACAAGTGCAAAAGTGGTTTCCTGCAACAACACAAGTGCGAAAAGTGGTTTTTCAACACCAACACAAGTGCAAAAAGTGGTTTTTCAACACTATCACAATTGCAAAAAGTGTTTTTTCCACACTAATACAAGTGCAAAAGTGGTTTCCTGCATCAACACAAGTGCGAAAAGTGGTTTTTCAACACTAACACAAGCGCGAAAAGTGGTTTTTCAACACTAACACAAGTGCGAAAAGTGGTTTTTCAACACTAACACAAGTGCGAAAAGTGGTTTTTCCACACTAATACAAGTCCAAAAGTGGTTTCCTGCACCAACACAAGTGCGAAAAGTGGTTTTTCAACACTAACACAAGTGTGAAAAGAGGTTTTTCAACACTATCACAAGTGCAAAAAGTGTTTTTTCCACACTAATACAAGTGCAAAAGTGGTTTCCTGCACCAACACAAGTGCGAAAAGTGGTTTTTCAACACTAACACAAGTGCAAAAAGTGTTTTTTCCACACTAATACAAGTGCAAAAGTGGTTTCCTGCACCAATGCAAGTGCGAAAAGTGGTTTTTCAACACTAACACAAGTGCGAAAAGTGGTTTTTCAACACTATCACAAGTGCAAAAAGTGTTTTTTCAACACTAATACAATTGCAAAAGTGGTTTCCTACACCAACACAAGTGCGAAAAGTGGTTTTTCAACAATAACACAAGTGCGAAAAGTGGTTTTTCAACAATAACACAAGTGCGAAAAGTGGTTTTTCAACACTAACACAAGTGCGAAAAGTGGTTTTTCCACACTAATACAAGTGCAAAAGTGGTTTTTCAACACCAACACAAGTGCAAAAAGTGGTTTTTCAACACTATCACAAGTGCAAAAAGTGGTTTTTCAACACTATCACAAGTGCAAAAAGTGTTTTTTCCACACTAATACAAGTGCAAAAGTGGTTTCCTGCACCAACACAAGTGCGAAAAGTGGTTTTTCAACACTAACACAAGTGCGAAAAGTGGTTTTTCAACACTAACACAAGTGCGAAAAGTGGTTTTTCAACACTAACACAAGTGCGAAAAGTGGTTTTTCCACACTAATACAAGTGCAAAAGTGGTTTCCTGCACCAACACAAGTGCGAAAAGTGGTTTTTCAACACCAACACAAGTGCAAAAAGTAGTTTTTCATCACTATCACAAGTGCAAAAAGTGTTTTTTCCACACTAATACAAGTGCAAAAGTGGTTTCCTGCACCCACACAAGTGCGAAAAGTGGTTTTTCAACACTAACACAAGTGCGAAAAGTGGTTTTTCCACACTAATACAAGTGCAAAAGTGGTTTCCTGCACCAACACAAGTGCGAAAAGTGGTTTTTCAACACTAACACAAGTGCGAAAAGAGGTTTTTCAACACTATCACAAGTGCAAAAAGTGTTTTTTCCACACTAATACAAGTGCAAAAGTGGTTTCCTGCACCAACACAAGTGCGAAAAGTGGTTTTTCAACACTAACACAAGTGCGAAAATGGTTTTTCAACACTAACACAAGTGCGAAAAGTGGTTTTTCAACACTAACACAAGTGCGAAAAGTGGTTTTTCCACACTAATACAAGTCCAAAAGTGGTTTCCTGCACCAACACAAGTGCGAAAAGTGGTTTTTCAACACTAACACAAGTGCGAAAAGAGGTTTTTCAACACTATCACAAGTGCAAAAAGTGTTTTTTCCACAATAATACAAGTGCAAAAGTGGTTTCCTGCACCAACACAAGTGCGAAAAGTGGTTTTTCAACACTAACACAAGTGCGAAAAGAGGTTTTTCAACACTATCACAAGTGCAAAAAGTGTTTTTTCCACACTAATACAAGTGCAAAAGTGGTTTCCTGCACCAACACAAGTGCGAAAAGTGGTTTTTCAACACTAACACAAGTGCGAAAAGTGGTTTTTCAACACTATCACAAGTGCAAAAAGTGTTTTTTCAACACTAATACAATTGCAAAAGTGGTTTCCTACACCAACACAAGTGCGAAAAGTGGTTTTTCAACAATAACACAAGTGCGAAAAGTGGTTTTTCAACAATAACACAAGTGCGAAAAGTGGTTTTTCAACACTAACACAAGTGCGAAAAGTGGTTTTTCCACACTAATACAAGTGCAAAAGTGGTTTTTCAACACCAACACAAGTGCAAAAAGTGGTTTTTCAACACTATCACAAGTGCAAAAAGTGGTTTTTCAACACTATCACAAGTGCAAAAAGTGTTTTTTCCACACTAATACAAGTGCAAAAGTGGTTTCCTGCACCAACACAAGTGCGAAAAGTGGTTTTTCAACACTAACACAAGTGCGAAAAGTGGTTTTTCAACACTAACACAAGTGCGAAAAGTGGTTTTTCAACACTAACACAAGTGCGAAAAGTGGTTTTTCCACACTAATACAAGTGCAAAAGTGGTTTCCTGCACCAACACAAGTGCAAAAAGTGGTTTTTCATCACTATCACAAGTGCAAAAAGTGTTTTTTCCACACTAATACAAGTGCAAAAGTGGTTTCCTGCACCCACACAAGTGCGAAAAGTGGTTTTTCAACACTAACACAAGTGCGAAAAGTGGTTTTTCCACACTAATACAAGTGCAAAAGTGGTTTCCTGCACCAACACAAGTGCGAAAAGTGGTTTTTCAACAATAACACAAGTGCGAAAAGTGGTTTTTCAACACTAACACAAGTGCGAAAAGTGGTTTTTCCACACTAATACAAGTGCAAAAGTGGTTTCCTGCAACAACACAAGTGCGAAAAGTGGTTTTTCAACACCAACACAAGTGCAAAAAGTGGTTTTTCAACACTATCACAATTGCAAAAAGTGTTTTTTCCACACTAATACAAGTGCAAAAGTGGTTTCCTGCACCAACACAAGTGCGAAAAGTGGTTTTTCAACACTAACACAAGCGCGAAAAGTGGTTTTTCAACACTAACACAAGTGCGAAAAGTGGTTTTTCAACACTAACACAAGTGCAAAAAGTGGTTTTTCCACACTAATACAAGTCCAAAAGTGGTTTCCTGCACCAACACAAGTGCGAAAAGTGGTTTTTCAACACTAACACAAGTGTGAAAAGAGGTTTTTCAACACTATCACAAGTGCAAAAAGTGTTTTTTCCACACTAATACAAGTGCAAAAGTGGTTTCCTGCACCAACACAAGTGCGAAAAGTGGTTTTTCAACACTAACACAAGTGCGAAAATGGTTTTTCAACACTAACAAAAGTGCGAAAAGTGGTTTTTCAACACTATCACAAGTGCAAAAAGTGTTTTTTCAACACTAATACAAGTGCAAAAGTGGTTTCCTGCACCAACACAAGTGCGAAAAGTGGTTTTTCAACAATAACACAAGTGCGAAAAGTGGTTTTTCAACACTAACACAAGTGCGAAAAGTGGTTTTTCCACACTAATACAAGTGCAAAAGTGGTTTCCTGCACCAACACAAGTGCAAAAAGTGGTTTTTCATCACTATCACAAGTGCAAAAAGTGTTTTTTCCACACTAATACAAGTGCAAAAGTGGTTTCCTGCACCCACACAAGTGCGAAAAGTGGTTTTTCAACACTAACACAAGTGCGAAAAGTGGTTTTTCCACACTAATACAAGTGCAAAAGTGGTTTCCTGCACCAACACAAGTGCGAAAAGTGGTTTTTCAACAATAACACAAGTGCGAAAAGTGGTTTTTCAACACTAACACAAGTGCGAAAAGTGGTTTTTCCACACTAATACAAGTGCAAAAGTGGTTTCCTGCAACAACACAAGTGCGAAAAGTGGTTTTTCAACACCAACACAAGTGCAAAAAGTGGTTTTTCAACACTATCACAATTGCAAAAAGTGTTTTTTCCACACTAATACAAGTGCAAAAGTGGTTTCCTGCACCAACACAAGTGCGAAAAGTGGTTTTTCAACACTAACACAAGCGCGAAAAGTGGTTTTTCAACACTAACACAAGTGCGAAAAGTGGTTTTTCAACACTAAGACAAGTGCGAAAAGTGGTTTTTCCACAATAATGCAAGTGCAAAAGTGGTTTCCTGCACCAACACAAGTGCGAAAAGTGGTTTTTCAACACTAACACAAGTGCGAAAAGAGGTTTTTCAACACTAACACAAGTGCGAAAAGTGGTTTTTCAACACTAACACAAGTGCGAAAAGTGGTTTTTCCACACTAATACAAGTCCAAAAGTGGTTTCCTGCACCAACACAAGTGCGAAAAGTGGTTTTTCAACACTAACACAAGTGCGAAAAGAGGTTTTTCAACACTATCACAAGTGCAAAAAGTGTTTTTTCCACAATAATACAAGTGCAAAAGTGGTTTCCTGCACCAACACAAGTGCGAAAAGTGGTTTTTCAACACTAACACAAGTGCGATAAGAGGTTTTTCAACACTATCACAAGTGCAAAAAGTGTTTTTTCCACACTAATACAAGTGCAAAAGTGGTTTCCTGCACCAACACAAGTGCGAAAAGTGGTTTTTCAACACTAACACAAGTGCGAAAAGTGGTTTTTCAACACTATCACAAGTGCAAAAAGTGTTTTTTCAACACTAATACAATTGCAAAAGTGGTTTCCTACACCAACACAAGTGCGAAAAGTGGTTTTTCAACAATAACACAAGTGCGAAAAGTGGTTTTTCAACAATAACACAAGTGCGAAAAGTGGTTTTTCAACACTAACACAAGTGCGAAAAGTGGTTTTTCCACACTAATACAAGTGGAAAAGTGGTTTTTCAACACCAACACAAGTGCAAAAAGTGGTTTTTCAACACTATCACAAGTGCAAAAAGTGGTTTTTCAACACTATCACAAGTGCAAAAAGTGTTTTTTCCACACTAATACAAGTGCAAAAGTGGTTTCCTGCACCAACACAAGTGCGAAAAGTGGTTTTTCAACACTAACACAAGTGCGAAAAGTGGTTTTTCAACACTAACACAAGTGCGAAAAGTGGTTTTTCAACACTAACACAAGTGCGAAAAGTGGTTTTTCCACACTAATACAAGTGCAAAAGTGGTTTCCTGCACCAACACAAGTGCGAAAAGTGGTTTGTCAACACCAACACAAGTGCAAAAAGTGGTTTTTCATCACTATCACAAGTGCAAAAAGTGTTTTTTCCACACTAATACAAGTGCAAAAGTGGTTTCCTGCACCCACACAAGTGCGAAAAGTGGTTTTTCAACACTAACACAAGTGCGAAAAGTGGTTTTTCCACACTAATACAAGTGCAAAAGTGGTTTCCTGCACCAACACAAGTGCGAAAAGTGGTTTTTCAACACTAACACAAGTGCGAAAAGAGGTTTTTCAACACTATCACAAGTGCAAAAAGTGTTTTTTCCACACTAATACAAGTGCAAAAGTGGTTTCCTGCACCAACACAAGTGCGAAAAGTGGTTTTTCAACACTAACACAAGTGCGAAAATGGTTTTTCAACACTAACACAAGTGCGAAAAGTGGTTTTTCAACACTATCACAAGTGCAAAAAGTGTTTTTTCAACACTAATACAAGTGCAAAAGTGGTTTCCTGCACCAACACAAGTGCAAAAAGTGGTTTTTCAACAATAACACAAGTGCGAAAAGTGGTTTTTCAACACTAACACAAGTGCGAAAAGTGGTTTTTCCACACTAATACAAGTGCAAAAGTGGTTTCCTGCACCAACACAAGTGCAAAAAGTGGTTTTTCATCACTATCACAAGTGCAAAAAGTGTTTTTTCCACACTAATACAAGTGCAAAAGTGGTTTCCTGCACCCACACAAGTGCGAAAAGTGGTTTTTCAACACTAACACAAGTGCGAAAAGTGGTTTTTCCACACTAATACAAGTGCAAAAGTGGTTTCCTGCACCAACACAAGTGCGAAAAGTGGTTTTTCAACAATAACACAAGTGCGAAAAGTGGTTTTTCAACACTAACACAAGTGCGAAAAGTGGTTTTTCCACACTAATACAAGTGCAAAAGTGGTTTCCTGCAACAACACAAGTGCGAAAAGTGGTTTTTCAACACCAACACAAGTGCAAAAAGTGGTTTTTCAACACTATCACAATTGCAAAAAGTGTTTTTTCCACACTAATACAAGTGCAAAAGTGGTTTCCTGCATCAACACAAGTGCGAAAAGTGGTTTTTCAACACTAACACAAGCGCGAAAAGTGGTTTTTCAACACTAACACAAGTGCGAAAAGTGGTTTTTCAACACTAACACAAGTGCGAAAAGTGGTTTTTCCACACTAATACAAGTCCAAAAGTGGTTTCCTGCACCAACACAAGTGCGAAAAGTGGTTTTTCAACACTAACACAAGTGTGAAAAGAGGTTTTTCAACACTATCACAAGTGCAAAAAGTGTTTTTTCCACACTAATACAAGTGCAAAAGTGGTTTCCTGCACCAACACAAGTGCGAAAAGTGGTTTTTCAACACTAACACAAGTGCGAAAAGAGGTTTTTCAACACTATCACAAGTGCAAAAAGTGTTTTTTCCACACTAATACAAGTGCAAAAGTGGTTTCCTGCACCAACACAAGTGCGAAAAGTGGTTTTTCAACACTAACACAAGTGCGAAAAGTGGTTTTTCAACACTATCACAAGTGCAAAAAGTGTTTTTTCAACACTAATACAATTGCAAAAGTGGTTTCCTACACCAACACAAGTGCGAAAAGTGGTTTTTCAACAATAACACAAGTGCGAAAAGTGGTTTTTCAACAATAACACAAGTGCGAAAAGTGGTTTTTCAACACTAACACAAGTGCGAAAAGTGGTTTTTCCACACTAATACAAGTGCAAAAGTGGTTTTTCAATACCAACACAAGTGCAAAAAGTGGTTTTTCAACACTATCACAAGTGCAAAAAGTGGTTTTTCAACACTATCACAAGTGCAAAAAGTGTTTTTTCCACACTAATACAAGTGCAAAAGTGGTTTCCTGCACCAACACAAGTGCGAAAAGTGGTTTTTCAACACTAACACAAGTGCGAAAAGTGGTTTTTCAACACTAACACAAGTGCGAAAAGTGGTTTTTCAACACTAACACAAGTGCGAAAAGTGGTTTTTCCACACTAATACAAGTGCAAAAGTGGTTTCCTGCACCAACACAAGTGCGAAAAGTGGTTTTTCAACACCAACACAAGTGCAAAAAGTGGTTTTTCATCACTATCACAAGTGCAAAAAGTGTTTTTTCCACACTAATACAAGTGCAAAAGTGGTTTCCTGCACCCACACAAGTGCGAAAAGTGGTTTTTCAACACTAACACAAGTGCAAGAAGTGGTTTTTCCACACTAATACAAGTGCAAAAGTGGTTTCCTGCACCAACACAAGTGCGAAAAGTGGTTTTTCAACACTAACACAAGTGCGAAAAGAGGTTTTTCAACACTATCACAAGTGCAAAAAGTGTTTTTTCCACACTAATACAAGTGCAAAAGTGGTTTCCTGCACCAACACAAGTGCGAAAAGTGGTTTTTCAACACTAACACAAGTGCGAAAATGGTTTTTCAACACTAACACAAGTGCGAAAAGTGGTTTTTCAACACTATCACAAGTGCAAAAAGTGTTTTTTCAACACTAATACAAGTGCAAAAGTGGTTTCCTGCACCAACACAAGTGCGAAAAGTGGTTTTTCAACAATAACACAAGTGCGAAAAGTGGTTTTTCAACACTAACACAAGTGCGAAAAGTGGTTTTTCCACACTAATACAAGTGCAAAAGTGGTTTCCTGCAACAACACAAGTGCGAAAAGTGGTTTTTCAACACCAACACAAGTGCAAAAAGTGGTTTTTCAACACTATCACAATTGCAAAAAGTGTTTTTTCCACACTAATACAAGTGCAAAAGTGGTTTCCTGCACCAACACAAGTGCGAAAAGTGGTTTTTCAACACTAACACAAGCGCGAAAAGTGGTTTTTCAACACTAACGCAAGTGCGAAAAGTGGTTTTTCAACACTAACACAAGTGCGAAAAGTGTTTTTTCCACACTAATACAAGTGCAAAAGTGGTTTCCTGCACCAACACAAGTGCGAAAAGTGGTTTTTCAACACTAACACAAGTGCGAAAAGAGGTTTTTCAACACTATCACAAGTGCAAAAAGTGTTTTTCCACACTAATACAAGTGCAAAAGTGGTTTCCTGCACCAACACAAGTACGAAAAGTGGTTTTTCAGCACTAACACAAGTGCGAAAAGTGGTTTTTCAACACTAACACAAGTGCGAAAAGTGGTTTTTCAACACTAACACAAGTGCGAAAAGTGGTTTTTCCACACTAATACAAGTCCAAAAGTGGTTTCCTGCACCAACACAAGTGCGAAAAGTGGTTTTTCAACACTAACACAAGTGCGAAAAGAGGTTTTTCAACACTATCACAAGTGCAAAAAGTGTTTTTTCCACAATAATACAAGTGCAAAAGTGGTTTCCTGCACCAACACAAGTGCGAAAAGTGGTTTTTCAACACTAACACAAGTGCGAAAAGAGGTTTTTCAACACTATCACAAGTGCAAAAAGTGTTTTTTCCACACTAATACAAGTGCAAAAGTGGTTTCCTGCACCAACACAAGTGCGAAAAGTGGTTTTTCAACACTAACACAAGTGCGAAAAGTGGTTTTTCAACACTATCACAAGTGCAAAAAGTGTTTTTTCAACACTAATACAATTGCAAAAGTGGTTTCCTACACCAACACAAGTGCGAAAAGTGGTTTTTCAACAATAACACAAGTGCGAAAAGTGGTTTTTCAACAATAACACAAGTGCGAAAAGTGGTTTTTCAACACTAACACAAGTGCGAAAAGTGGTTTTTCCACACTAATACAAGTGCAAAAGTGGTTTTTCAACACCAACACAAGTGCAAAAAGTGGTTTTTCAACACTATCACAAGTGCAAAAAGTGGTTTTTCAACACTATCACAAGTGCAAAAAGTGTTTTTTCCACACTAATACAAGTGCAAAAGTGGTTTCCTGCACCAACACAAGTGCGAAAAGTGGTTTTTCAACACTAACACAAGTGCGAAAAGTGGTTTTTCAACACTAACACAAGTGCGAAAAGTGGTTTTTCAACACTAACACAAGTGCGAAAAGTGGTTTTTCCACACTAATACAAGTGCAAAAGTGGTTTCCTGCACCAACACAAGTGCGAAAAGTGGTTTTTCAACACCAACACAAGTGCAAAAAGTAGTTTTTCATCACTATCACAAGTGCAAAAAGTGTTTTTTCCACACTAATACAAGTGCAAAAGTGGTTTCCTGCACCCACACAAGTGCGAAAAGTGGTTTTTCAACACTAACACAAGTGCGAAAAGTGGTTTTTCCACACTAATACAAGTGCAAAAGTGGTTTCCTGCACCAACACAAGTGCGAAAAGTGGTTTTTCAACACTAACACAAGTGCGAAAAGAGGTTTTTCAACACTATCACAAGTGCAAAAAGTGTTTTTTCCACACTAATACAAGTGCAAAAGTGGTTTCCTGCACCAACACAAGTGCGAAAAGTGGTTTTTCAACACTAACACAAGTGCGAAAATGGTTTTTCAACACTAACACAAGTGCGAAAAGTGGTTTTTCAACACTAACACAAGTGCGAAAAGTGGTTTTTCCACACTAATACAAGTCCAAAAGTGGTTTCCTGCACCAACACAAGTGCGAAAAGTGGTTTTTCAACACTAACACAAGTGCGAAAAGAGGTTTTTCAACACTATCACAAGTGCAAAAAGTGTTTTTTCCACAATAATACAAGTGCAAAAGTGGTTTCCTGCACCAACACAAGTGCGAAAAGTGGTTTTTCAACACTAACACAAGTGCGAAAAGAGGTTTTTCAACACTATCACAAGTGCAAAAAGTGTTTTTTCCACACTAATACAAGTGCAAAAGTGGTTTCCTGCACCAACACAAGTGCGAAAAGTGGTTTTTCAACACTAACACAAGTGCGAAAAGTGGTTTTTCAACACTATCACAAGTGCAAAAAGTGTTTTTTCAACACTAATACAATTGCAAAAGTGGTTTCCTACACCAACACAAGTGCGAAAAGTGGTTTTTCAACAATAACACAAGTGCGAAAAGTGGTTTTTCAACAATAACACAAGTGCGAAAAGTGGTTTTTCAACACTAACACAAGTGCGAAAAGTGGTTTTTCCACACTAATACAAGTGCAAAAGTGGTTTTTCAACACCAACACAAGTGCAAAAAGTGGTTTTTCAACACTATCACAAGTGCAAAAAGTGGTTTTTCAACACTATCACAAGTGCAAAAAGTGTTTTTTCCACACTAATACAAGTGCAAAAGTGGTTTCCTGCACCAACACAAGTGCGAAAAGTGGTTTTTCAACACTAACACAAGTGCGAAAAGTGGTTTTTCAACACTAACACAAGTGCGAAAAGTGGTTTTTCAACACTAACACAAGTGCGAAAAGTGGTTTTTCCACACTAATACAAGTGCAAAAGTGGTTTCCTGCACCAACACAAGTGCGAAAAGTGGTTTTTCAACACCAACACAAGTGCAAAAAGTGGTTTTTCCACACTAATACAAGTGCAAAAGTGGTTTCCTGCACCAACACAAGTGCGAAAAGTGGTTTTTCAACACTAACACAAGTGCGAAAAGAGGTTTTTCAACACTATCACAAGTGCAAAAAGTGTTTTTTCCACACTAATACAAGTGCAAAAGTGGTTTCCTGCACCAACACAAGTGCGAAAAGTGGTTTTTCAACACTAACACAAGTGCGAAAATGGTTTTTCAACACTAACACAAGTGCGAAAAGTGGTTTTTCAACACTATCACAAGTGCAAAAAGTGTTTTTTCAACACTAATACAAGTGCAAAAGTGGTTTCCTGCACCAACACAAGTACGAAAAGTGGTTTTTCAGCACTAACACAAGTGCGAAAAGTGGTTTTTCAACACTATCACAAGTGCAAAAAGTGGTTTTTCAACACTATCACAAGTGCAAAAAGTGTTTTTTCCACACTAATACAAGTGCAAAAGTGGTTTCCTGCACCAACACAAGTGCGAAAAGTGGTTTTTCAACACTAACACAAGTGCGAAAAGTGGTTTTTCAACACTAACACAAGTGCGAAAAGTGGTTTTTCAACACTAACACAAGTGCGAAAAGTGGTTTTTCCACACTAATACAAGTGCAAAAGTGGTTTCCTGCACCAACACAAGTGCGAAAAGTGGTTTTTCAACACCAACACAAGTGCAAAAAGTAGTTTTTCATCACTATCACAAGTGCAAAAAGTGTTTTTTCCACACTAATACAAGTGCAAAAGTGGTTTCCTGCACCCACACAAGTGCGAAAAGTGGTTTTTCAACACTAACACAAGTGCGAAAAGTGGTTTTTCAACACTATCACAATTGCAAAAAGTGTTTTTTCCACACTAATACAAGTGCAAAAGTGGTTTCCTGCACCAACACAAATGCGAAAAGTGGTTTTTCAACACTAACACAAGCGCAAAAAGTGGTTTTTCAACACTAACACAAGTGCGAAAAGTGGTTTTTCAACACTAAGACAAGTGCGAAAAGTGGTTTTTCCACAATAATGCAAGTGCAAAAGTGGTTTCCTGCACCAACACAAGTGCGAAAAGTGGTTTTTCAACACTAACACAAGTGCGAAAAGAGGTTTTTCAACACTAACACAAGTGCGAAAAGTGGTTTTTCAACACTAACACAAGTGCGAAAAGTGGTTTTTCCACACTAATACAAGTCCAAAAGTGGTTTCCTGCACCAACACAAGTGCGAAAAGTGGTTTTTCAACACTAACACAAGTGCGAAAAGAGGTTTTTCAACACTATCACAAGTGCAAAAAGTGTTTTTTCCACAATAATACAAGTGCAAAAGTGGTTTCCTGCACCAACACAAGTGCGAAAAGTGGTTTTTCAACACTAACACAAGTGCGAAAAGAGGTTTTTCAACACTATCACAAGTGCAAAAAGTGTTTTTTCCACACTAATACAAGTGCAAAAGTGGTTTCCTGCACCAACACAAGTGCGAAAAGTGGTTTTTCAACACTAACACAAGTGCGAAAAGTGGTTTTTCAACACTATCACAAGTGCAAAAAGTGTTTTTTCAACACTAATACAATTGCAAAAGTGGTTTCCTACACCAACACAAGTGCGAAAAGTGGTTTTTCAACAATAACACAAGTGCGAAAAGTGGTTTTTCAACAATAACACAAGTGCGAAAAGTGGTTTTTCAACACTAACACAAGTGCGAAAAGTGGTTTTTCCACACTAATACAAGTGCAAAAGTGGTTTTTCAACACCAACACAAGTGCAAAAAGTGGTTTTTCAACACTATCACAAGTGCAAAAAGTGGTTTTTCAACACTATCACAAGTGCAAAAAGTGTTTTTTCCACACTAATACAAGTGCAAAAGTGGTTTCCTGCACCAACACAAGTGCGAAAAGTGGTTTTTCAACACTAACACAAGTGCGAAAAGTGGTTTTTCAACACTAACACAAGTGCGAAAAGTGGTTTTTCAACACTAACACAAGTGCGAAAAGTGGTTTTTCCACACTAATACAAGTGCAAAAGTGGTTTCCTGCACCAACACAAGTGCGAAAAGTGGTTTTTCAACACCAACACAAGTGCAAAAAGTGGTTTTTCATCACTATCACAAGTGCAAAAAGTGTTTTTACCACACTAATACAAGTGCAAAAGTGGTTTCCTGCACCCACACAAGTGCGAAAAGTGGTTTTTCAACACTAACACAAGTGCGAAAAGTGGTTTTTCCACACTAATACAAGTGCAAAAGTGGTTTCCTGCACCAACACAAGTGCGAAAAGTGGTTTTTCAACACTAACACAAGTGCGAAAAGAGGTTTTTCAACACTATCACAAGTGCAAAAAGTGTTTTTTCCACACTAATACAAGTGCAAAAGTGGTTTCCTGCACCAACACAAGTGCGAAAAGTGGTTTTTCAACACTAACACAAGTGCGAAAATGGTTTTTCAACACTAACACAAGTGCGAAAAGTGGTTTTTCAACACTATCACAAGTGCAAAAAGTGTTTTTTCAACACTAATACAAGTGCAAAAGTGGTTTCCTGCACCAACACAAGTGCAAAAAGTGGTTTTTCAACAATAACACAAGTGCGAAAAGTGGTTTTTCAACACTAACACAAGTGCGAAAAGTGGTTTTTCCACACTAATACAAGTGCAAAAGTGGTTTCCTGCACCAACACAAGTGCAAAAAGTGGTTTTTCATCACTATCACAAGTGCAAAAAGTGTTTTTTCCACACTAATACAAGTGCAAAAGTGGTTTCCTGCACCCACACAAGTGCGAAAAGTGGTTTTTCAACACTAACACAAGTGCGAAAAGTGGTTTTTCCACACTAATACAAGTGCAAAAGTGGTTTCCTGCACCAACACAAGTGCGAAAAGTGGTTTTTCAACAATAACACAAGTGCGAAAAGTGGTTTTTCAACACTAACACAAGTGCGAAAAGTGGTTTTTCCACACTAATACAAGTGCAAAAGTGGTTTCCTGCAACAACACAAGTGCGAAAAGTGGTTTTTCAACACCAACACAAGTGCAAAAAGTGGTTTTTCAACACTATCACAATTGCAAAAAGTGTTTTTTCCACACTAATACAAGTGCAAAAGTGGTTTCCTGCACCAACACAAGTGCGAAAAGTGGTTTTTCAACACTAACACAAGCGCGAAAAGTGGTTTTTCAACACTAACACAAGTGCGAAAAGTGGTTTTTCAACACTAACACAAGTGCAAAAAGTGGTTTTTCCACACTAATACAAGTCCAAAAGTGGTTTCCTGCACCAACACAAGTGCGAAAAGTGGTTTTTCAACACTAACACAAGTGTGAAAAGAGGTTTTTCAACACTATCACAAGTGCAAAAAGTGTTTTTTCCACACTAATACAAGTGCAAAAGTGGTTTCCTGCACCAACACAAGTGCGAAAAGTGGTTTTTCAACACTAACACAAGTGCGAAAATGGTTTTTCAACACTAACAAAAGTGCGAAAAGTGGTTTTTCAACACTATCACAAGTGCAAAAAGTGTTTTTTCAACACTAATACAAGTGCAAAAGTGGTTTCCTGCACCAACACAAGTGCGAAAAGTGGTTTTTCAACAATAACACAAGTGCGAAAAGTGGTTTTTCAACACTAACACAAGTGCGAAAAGTGGTTTTTCCACACTAATACAAGTGCAAAAGTGGTTTCCTGCACCAACACAAGTGCAAAAAGTGGTTTTTCATCACTATCACAAGTGCAAAAAGTGTTTTTTCCACACTAATACAAGTGCAAAAGTGGTTTCCTGCACCCACACAAGTGCGAAAAGTGGTTTTTCAACACTAACACAAGTGCGAAAAGTGGTTTTTCCACACTAATACAAGTGCAAAAGTGGTTTCCTGCACCAACACAAGTGCGAAAAGTGGTTTTTCAACAATAACACAAGTGCGAAAAGTGGTTTTTCAACACTAACACAAGTGCGAAAAGTGGTTTTTCCACACTAATACAAGTGCAAAAGTCGTTTCCTGCAACAACACAAGTGCGAAAAGTGGTTTTTCAACACCAACACAAGTGCAAAAAGTGGTTTTTCAACACTATCACAATTGCAAAAAGTGTTTTTTCCACACTAATACAAGTGCAAAAGTGGTTTCCTGCACCAACACAAGTGCGAAAAGTGGTTTTTCAACACTAACACAAGCGCGAAAAGTGGTTTTTCAACACTAACACAAGTGCGAAAAGTGGTTTTTCAACACTAAGACAAGTGCGAAAAGTGGTTTTTCCACAATAATGCAAGTGCAAAAGTGGTTTCCTGCACCAACACAAGTGCGAAAAGTGGTTTTTCAACACTAACACAAGTGCGAAAAGAGGTTTTTCAACACTAACACAAGTGCGAAAAGTGGTTTTTCCACACTAATACAAGTGCGAAAAGTGGTTTTTCCACACTAATACAAGTCCAAAAGTGGTTTCCTGCACCAACACAAGTGCGAAAAGTGGTTTTTCAACACTAACACAAGTGCGAAAAGAGGTTTTTCAACACTATCACAAGTGCAAAAAGTGTTTTTTCCACAATAATACAAGTGCAAAAGTGGTTTCCTGCACCAACACAAGTGCGAAAAGTGGTTTTTCAACACTAACACAAGTGCGAAAAGAGGTTTTTCAACACTATCACAAGTGCAAAAAGTGTTTTTTCCACACTAATACAAGTGCAAAAGTGGTTTCCTGCACCAACACAAGTGCGAAAAGTGGTTTTTCAACACTAACACAAGTGCGAAAAGTGGTTTTTCAACACTATCACAAGTGCAAAAAGTGTTTTTTCAACACTAATACAATTGCAAAAGTGGTTTCCTACACCAACACAAGTGCGAAAAGTGGTTTTTCAACAATAACACAAGTGCGAAAAGTGGTTTTTCAACAATAACACAAGTGCGAAAAGTGGTTTTTCAACACTAACACAAGTGCGAAAAGTGGTTTTTCCACACTAATACAAGTGCAAAAGTGGTTTTTCAACACCAACACAAGTGCAAAAAGTGGTTTTTCAACACTATCACAAGTGCAAAAAGTGGTTTTTCAACACTATCACAAGTGCAAAAAGTGTTTTTTCCACACTAATACAAGTGCAAAAGTGGTTTCCTGCACCAACACAAGTGCGAAAAGTGGTTTTTCAACACTAACACAAGTGCGAAAAGTGGTTTTTCAACACTAACACAAGTGCGAAAAGTGGTTTTTCAACACTAACACAAGTGCGAAAAGTGGTTTTTCCACACTAATACAAGTGCAAAAGTGGTTTCCTGCACCAACACAAGTGCGAAAAGTGGTTTTTCAACACCAACACAAGTGCAAAAAGTGGTTTTTCATCACTATCACAAGTGCAAAAAGTGTTTTTTCCACACTAATACAAGTGCAAAAGTGGTTTCCTGCACCCACACAAGTGCGAAAAGTGGTTTTTCAACACTAACACAAGTGCGAAAAGTGGTTTTTCCACACTAATACAAGTGCAAAAGTGGTTTCCTGCACCAACACAAGTGCGAAAAGTGGTTTTTCAACACTAACACAAGTGCGAAAAGAGGTTTTTCAACACTATCACAAGTGCAAAAAGTGTTTTTTCCACACTAATACAAGTGCAAAAGTGGTTTCCTGCACCAACACAAGTGCGAAAAGTGGTTTTTCAACACTAACACAAGTGCGAAAATGGTTTTTCAACACTAACACAAGTGCGAAAAGTGGTTTTTCAACACTATCACAAGTGCAAAAAGTGTTTTTTCAACACTAATACAAGTGCAAAAGTGGTTTCCTGCACCAACACAAGTGCAAAAAGTGGTTTTTCAACAATAACACAAGTGCGAAAAGTGGTTTTTCAACACTAACACAAGTGCGAAAAGTGGTTTTTCCACACTAATACAAGTGCAAAAGTGGTTTCCTGCACCAACACAAGTGCAAAAAGTGGTTTTTCATCACTATCACAAGTGCAAAAAGTGTTTTTTCCACACTAATACAAGTGCAAATGTGGTTTCCTGCACCCACACAAGTGCGAAAAGTGGTTTTTCAACACTAACACAAGTGCGAAAAGTGGTTTTTCCACACTAATACAAGTGCAAAAGTGGTTTCCTGCACCAACACAAGTGCGAAAAGTGGTTTTTCAACAATAACACAAGTGCGAAAAGTGGTTTTTCAACACTAACACAAGTGCGAAAAGTGGTTTTTCCACACTAATACAAGTGCAAAAGTGGTTTCCTGCAACAACACAAGTGCGAAAAGTGGTTTTTCAACACCAACACAAGTGCAAAAAGTGGTTTTTCAACACTATCACAATTGCAAAAAGTGTTTTTTCCACACTAATACAAGTGCAAAAGTGGTTTCCTGCATCAACACAAGTGCGAAAAGTGGTTTTTCAACACTAACACAAGCGCGAAAAGTGGTTTTTCAACACTAGCACAAGTGCGAAAAGTGGTTTTTCAACACTAACACAAGTGCGAAAAGTGGTTTTTCCACACTAATACAAGTCCAAAAGTGGTTTCCTGCACCAACACAAGTGCGAAAAGTGGTTTTTCAACACTAACACAAGTGTGAAAAGAGGTTTTTCAACACTATCACAAGTGCAAAAAGTGTTTTTTCCACACTAATACAAGTGCAAAAGTGGTTTCCTGCACCAACACAAGTGCGAAAAGTGGTTTTTCAACACTAACACAAGTGCGAAAAGAGGTTTTTCAACACTATCACAAGTGCAAAAAGTGTTTTTTCCACACTAATACAAGTGCAAAAGTGGTTTCCTGCACCAACACAAGTGCGAAAAGTGGTTTTTCAACACTAACACAAGTGCGAAAAGTGGTTTTTCAACACTATCACAAGTGCAAAAAGTGTTTTTTCAACACTAATACAATTGCAAAAGTGGTTTCCTACACCAACACAAGTGCGAAAAGTGGTTTTTCAACAATAACACAAGTGCGAAAAGTGGTTTTTCAACAATAACACAAGTGCGAAAAGTGGTTTTTCAACACTAACACAAGTGCGAAAAGTGGTTTTTCCACACTAATACAAGTGCAAAAGTGGTTTTTCAACACCAACACAAGTGCAAAAAGTGGTTTTTCAACACTATCACAAGTGCAAAAAGTGGTTTTTCAACACTATCACAAGTGCAAAAAGTGTTTTTTCCACACTAATACAAGTGCAAAAGTGGTTTCCTGCACCAACACAAGTGCGAAAAGTGGTTTTTCAACACTAACACAAGTGCGAAAAGTGGTTTTTCAACACTAACACAAGTGCGAAAAGTGGTTTTTCAACACTAACACAAGTGCGAAAAGTGGTTTTTCCACACTAATACAAGTGCAAAAGTGGTTTCCTGCACCAACACAAGTGCGAAAAGTGGTTTTTCAACACCAACACAAGTGCAAAAAGTGGTTTTTCATCACTATCACAAGTGCAAAAAGTGTTTTTTCCACACTAATACAAGTGCAAAAGTGGTTTCCTGCACCCACACAAGTGCGAAAAGTGGTTTTTCAACACTAACACAAGTGCAAAAAGTGGTTTTTCCACACTAATACAAGTGCAAAAGTGGTTTCCTGCACCAACACAAGTGCGAAAAGTGGTTTTTCAACACTAACACAAGTGCGAAAAGAGGTTTTTCAACACTATCACAAGTGCAAAAAGTGTTTTTTCCACACTAATACAAGTGCAAAAGTGGTTTCCTGCACCAACACAAGTGCGAAAAGTGGTTTTTCAACACTAACACAAGTGCGAAAATGGTTTTTCAACACTAACACAAGTGCGAAAAGTGGTTTTTCAACACTATCACAAGTGCAAAAAGTGTTTTTTCAACACTAATACAAGTGCAAAAGTGGTTTCCTGCACCAACACAAGTGCGAAAAGTGGTTTTTCAACAATAACACAAGTGCGAAAAGTGGTTTTTCAACACTAACACAAGTGCGAAAAGTGGTTTTTCCACACTAATACAAGTGCAAAAGTGGTTTCCTGCAACAACACAAGTGCGAAAAGTGGTTTTTCAACACCAACACAAGTGCAAAAAGTGGTTTTTCAACACTATCACAATTGCAAAAAGTGTTTTTTCCACACTAATACAAGTGCAAAAGTGGTTTCCTGCACCAACACAAGTGCGAAAAGTGGTTTTTCAACACTAACACAAGCGCGAAAAGTGGTTTTTCAACACTAACACAAGTGCAAAAAGTGGTTTTTCAACACTAACACAAGTGCGAAAAGTGGTTTTTCCACACTAATACAAGTGCAAAAGTGGTTTCCTGCAACAACACATGTGCGAAAAGTGGTTTTTCAACACCAACACAAGTGCAAAAAGTGGTTTTTCAACACTATCACAATTGCAAAAAGTGTTTTTTCCACACTAATACAAGTGCAAAAGTGGTTTCCTGCACCAACACAAGTGCGAAAAGTGGTTTTTCAACACTAACACAAGTGCGAAAAGTGTTTTTTCCACACTAATACAAGTGCAAAAGTGGTTTCCTGCACCAACACAAGTGCGAAAAGTGGTTTTTCAACACTAACACAAGTGCGAAAAGAGGTTTTTCAACACTATCACAAGTGCAAAAAGTGTTTTTTCCACACTAATACAAGTGCAAAAGTGGTTTCCTGCACCAACACAAGTGCGAAAAGTGGTTTTTCAACACTAACACAAGTGCGAAAAGTGGTTTTTCAACACTATCACAAGTGCAAAAAGTGTTTTTTCAACACTAATACAATTGCAAAAGTGGTTTCCTACACCAACACAAGTGCGAAAAGTGGTTTTTCAACAATAACACAAGTGCGAAAAGTGATTTTTCAACAATAACACAAGTGCGAAAAGTGGTTTTTCAACACTAACACAAGTGCGAAAAGTGGTTTTTCCACACTAATACAAGTGCAAAAGTGGTTTTTCAACACCAACACAAGTGCAAAAAGTGGTTTTTCAACACTATCACAAGTGCAAAAAGTGGTTTTTCAACACTATCACAAGTGCAAAAAGTGTTTTTTCCACACTAATACAAGTGCAAAAGTGGTTTCCTGCACCAACACAAGTGCGAAAAGTGGTTTTTCAACACTAACACAAGTGCGAAAAGTGGTTTTTCAACACTAACACAAGTGCGAAAAGTGGTTTTTCAACACTAACACAAGTGCGAAAAGTGGTTTTTCCACACTAATACAAGTGCAAAAGTGGTTTCCTGCACCAACACAAGTGCGAAAAGTGGTTTTTCAACACCAACACAAGTGCAAAAAGTGGTTTTTCATCACTATCACAAGTGCAAAAAGTGTTTTTTCCACACTAATACAAGTGCAAAAGTGGTTTCCTGCACCCACACAAGTGCGAAAAGTGGTTTTTCAACACTAACACAAGTGCGAAAAGTGGTTTTTCCACACTAATACAAGTGCAAAAGTGGTTTCCTGCACCAACACAAGTGCGAAAAGTGGTTTTTCAACACTAACACAAGTGCGAAAAGAGGTTTTTCAACACTATCACAAGTGCAAAAAGTGTTTTTTCCACACTAATACAAGTGCAAAAGTGGTTTCCTGCACCAACACAAGTGCGAAAAGTGGTTTTTCAACACTAACACAAGTGCGAAAATGGTTTTTCAACACTAACACAAGTGCGAAAAGTGGTTTTTCAACACTATCACAAGTGCAAAAAGTGTTTTTTCAACACTAATACAAGTGCAAAAGTGGTTTCCTGCACCAACACAAGTGCGAAAAGTGGTTTTTCAACAATCACACAAGTGCGAAAAGTGGTTTTTCAACACTAACACAAGTGCGAAAAGTGGTTTTTCCACACTAATACAAGTGCAAAAGTGGTTTCCTGCAACAACAGAAGTGCGAAAAGTGGTTTTTCAACACCAACACAAGTGCAAAAAGTGGTTTTTCAACACTATCACAATTGCAAAAAGTGTTTTTTCCACACTAATACAAGTGCAAAAGTGGTTTCCTGCACCAACACAAGTGCGAAAAGTGGTTTTTCAACACTAACACAAGCGCGAAAAGTGGTTTTTCAACACTAACACAAGTGCGAAAAGTGGTTTTTCAACACTAACACAAGTGCGAAAAGTGTTTTTTCCACACTAATACAAGTGCAAAAGTGGTTTCCTGCACCAACACAAGTGCGAAAAGTGGTTTTTCAACACTAACACAAGTGCGAAAAGAGGTTTTTCAACACTATCACAAGTGCAAAAAGTGTTTTTTCCACACTAATACAAGTGCAAAAGTGGTTTCCTGCACCAACACAAGTGCGAAAAGTGGTTTTTCAACACTAACACAAGTGCGAAAAGTGGTTTTTCAACACTATCACAAGTGCAAAAAGTGTTTTTTCAACACTAATACAATTGCAAAAGTGGTTTCCTACACCAACACAAGTGCGAAAAGTGGTTTTTCAACAATAACACAAGTGCGAAAAGTGGTTTTTCAACAATAACACAAGTGCGAAAAGTGGTTTTTCAACACTAACACAAGTGCGAAAAGTGGTTTTTCCACACTAATACAAGTGCAAAAGTGGTTTTTCAACACCAACACAAGTGCAAAAAGTGGTTTTTCAACACTATCACAAGTGCAAAAAGTGGTTTTTCAACACTATCACAAGTGCAAAAAGTGTTTTTTCCACACTAATACAAGTGCAAAAGTGGTTTCCTGCACCAACACAAGTGCGAAAAGTGGTTTTTCAACACTAACACAAGTGCGAAAAGTGGTTTTTCAACACTAACACAAGTGCGAAAAGTGGTTTTTCAACACTAACACAAGTGCGAAAAGTGGTTTTTCCACACTAATACAAGTGCAAAAGTGGTTTCCTGCACCAACACAAGTGCGAAAAGTGGTTTTTCAACACCAACACAAGTGCAAAAAGTGGTTTTTCATCACTATCACAAGTGCAAAAAGTGTTTTTTCCACACTAATACAAGTGCAAAAGTGGTTTCCTGCACCCACACAAGTGCGAAAAGTGGTTTTTCAACACTAACACAAGTGCAAAAAGTGGTTTTTCCACACTAATACAAGTGCAAAAGTGGTTTCCTGCACCAACACAAGTGCGAAAAGTGGTTTTTCAACACTAACACAAGTGCGAAAAGAGGTTTTTCAACACTATCACAAGTGCAAAAAGTGTTTTTTCCACACTAATACAAGTGCAAAAGTGGTTTCCTGCACCAACACAAGTGCGAAAAGTGGTTTTTCAACACTAACACAAGTGCGAAAATGGTTTTTCAACACTAACACAAGTGCGAAAAGTGGTTTTTCAACACTATCACAAGTGCAAAAAGTGTTTTTTCAACACTAATACAAGTGCAAAAGTGGTTTCCTGCACCAACACAAGTGCGAAAAGTGGTTTTTCAACACTAACACAAGTGCGAAAAGTGGTTTTTCAACACTAACACAAGTGCGAAAAGTGGTTTTTCAACACTAACACAAGTGCGAAAAGTGGTTTTTCCACACTAATACAAGTGCAAAAGTGGTTTCCTGCACCAACACAAGTGCGAAAAGTGGTTTTTCAACACCAACACAAGTGCAAAAAGTGGTTTTTCATCACTATCACAAGTGCAAAAAGTGTTTTTTCCACACTAATACAAGTGCAAAAGTGGTTTCCTGCACCCACACAAGTGCGAAAAGTGGTTTTTCAACACTAACACAAGTGCGAAAAGTGGTTTTTCCACACTAATACAAGTGCAAAAGTGGTTTCCTGCACCAACACAAGTGCGAAAAGTGGTTTTTCAACACTAACACAAGTGCGAAAAGAGGTTTTTCAACACTATCACAAGTGCAAAAAGTGTTTTTTCCACACTAATACAAGTGCAAAAGTGGTTTCCTGCACCAACACAAGTGCGAAAAGTGGTTTTTCAACACTAACACAAGTGCGAAAATGGTTTTTCAACACTAACACAAGTGCGAAAAGTGGTTTTTCAACACTATCACAAGTGCAAAAAGTGTTTTTTCAACACTAATACAAGTGCAAAAGTGGTTTCCTGCACCAACACAAGTGCAAAAAGTGGTTTTTCAACAATAACACAAGTGCGAAAAGTGGTTTTTCAACACTAACACAAGTGCGAAAAGTGGTTTTTCCACACTAATACAAGTGCAAAAGTGGTTTCCTGCACCAACACAAGTGCAAAAAGTGGTTTTTCATCACTATCACAAGTGCAAAAAGTGTTTTTTCCACACTAATACAAGTGCAAATGTGGTTTCCTGCACCCACACAAGTGCGAAAAGTGGTTTTTCAACACTAACACAAGTGCGAAAAGTGGTTTTTCCACACTAATACAAGTGCAAAAGTGGTTTCCTGCACCAACACAAGTGCGAAAAGTGGTTTTTCAACAATAACACAAGTGCGAAAAGTGGTTTTTCAACACTAACACAAGTGCGAAAAGTGGTTTTTCCACACTAATACAAGTGCAAAAGTGGTTTCCTGCAACAACACAAGTGCGAAAAGTGGTTTTTCAACACCAACACAAGTGCAAAAAGTGGTTTTTCAACACTATCACAATTGCAAAAAGTGTTTTTTCCACACTAATACAAGTGCAAAAGTGGTTTCCTGCATCAACACAAGTGCGAAAAGTGGTTTTTCAACACTAACACAAGCGCGAAAAGTGGTTTTTCAACACTAGCACAAGTGCGAAAAGTGGTTTTTCAACACTAACACAAGTGCGAAAAGTGGTTTTTCCACACTAATACAAGTCCAAAAGTGGTTTCCTGCACCAACACAAGTGCGAAAAGTGGTTTTTCAACACTAACACAAGTGTGAAAAGAGGTTTTTCAACACTATCACAAGTGCAAAAAGTGTTTTTTCCACACTAATACAAGTGCAAAAGTGGTTTCCTGCACGAACACAAGTGCGAAAAGTGGTTTTTCAACACTAACACAAGTGCGAAAAGAGGTTTTTCAACACTATCACAAGTGCAAAAAGTGTTTTTTCCACACTAATACAAGTGCAAAAGTGGTTTCCTGCACCAACACAAGTGCGAAAAGTGGTTTTTCAACACTAACACAAGTGCGAAAAGTGGTTTTTCAACACTATCACAAGTGCAAAAAGTGTTTTTTCAACACTAATACAATTGCAAAAGTGGTTTCCTACACCAACACAAGTGCGAAAAGTGGTTTTTCAACAATAACACAAGTGCGAAAAGTGGTTTTTCAACAATAACACAAGTGCGAAAAGTGGTTTTTCAACACTAACACAAGTGCGAAAAGTGGTTTTTCCACACTAATACAAGTGCAAAAGTGGTTTTTCAACACCAACACAAGTGCAAAAAGTGGTTTTTCAACACTATCACAAGTGCAAAAAGTGGTTTTTCAACACTATCACAAGTGCAAAAAGTGTTTTTTCCACACTAATACAAGTGCAAAAGTGGTTTCCTGCACCAACACAAGTGCGAAAAGTGGTTTTTCAACACTAACACAAGTGCGAAAAGTGGTTTTTCAACACTAACACAAGTGCGAAAAGTGGTTTTTCAACACTAACACAAGTGCGAAAAGTGGTTTTTCCACACTAATACAAGTGCAAAAGTGGTTTCCTGCACCAACACAAGTGCGAAAAGTGGTTTTTCAACACCAACACAAGTGCAAAAAGTGGTTTTTCATCACTATCACAAGTGCAAAAAGTGTTTTTTCCACACTAATACAAGTGCAAAAGTGGTTTCCTGCACCCACACAAGTGCGAAAAGTGGTTTTTCAACACTAACACAAGTGCAAGAAGTGGTTTTTCCACACTAATACAAGTGCAAAAGTGGTTTCCTGCACCAACACAAGTGCGAAAAGTGGTTTTTCAACACTAACACAAGTGCGAAAAGAGGTTTTTCAACACTATCACAAGTGCAAAAAGTGTTTTTTCCACACTAATACAAGTGCAAAAGTGGTTTCCTGCACCAACACAAGTGCGAAAAGTGGTTTTTCAACACTAACACAAGTGCGAAAATGGTTTTTCAACACTAACACAAGTGCGAAAAGTGGTTTTTCAACACTATCACAAGTGCAAAAAGTGTTTTTTCAACACTAATACAAGTGCAAAAGTGGTTTCCTGCACCAACACAAGTGCGAAAAGTGGTTTTTCAACAATAACACAAGTGCGAAAAGTGGTTTTTCAACACTAACACAAGTGCGAAAAGTGGTTTTTCCACACTAATACAAGTGCAAAAGTGGTTTCCTGCAACAACACAAGTGCGAAAAGTGGTTTTTCAACACCAACACAAGTGCAAAAAGTGGTTTTTCAACACTATCACAATTGCAAAAAGTGTTTTTTCCACACTAATACAAGTGCAAAAGTGGTTTCCTGCACCAACACAAGTGCGAAAAGTGGTTTTTCAACACTAACACAAGCGCGAAAAGTGGTTTTTCAACACTAACACAAGTGCAAAAAGTGGTTTTTCAACACTAACACAAGTGCGAAAAGTGGTTTTTCCACACTAATACAAGTGCAAAAGTGGTTTCCTGCAACAACACATGTGCGAAAAGTGGTTTTTCAACACCAACACAAGTGCAAAAAGTGGTTTTTCAACACTATCACAATTGCAAAAAGTGTTTTTTCCACACTAATACAAGTGCAAAAGTGGTTTCCTGCACCAACACAAGTGCGAAAAGTGGTTTTTCAACACTAACACAAGTGCGAAAAGTGTTTTTTCCACACTAATACAAGTGCAAAAGTGGTTTCCTGCACCAACACAAGTGCGAAAAGTGGTTTTTCAACACTAACACAAGTGCGAAAAGAGGTTTTTCAACACTATCACAAGTGCAAAAAGTGTTTTTTCCACACTAATACAAGTGCAAAAGTGGTTTCCTGCACCAACACAAGTGCGAAAAGTGGTTTTTCAACACTAACACAAGTGCGAAAAGTGGTTTTTCAACACTATCACAAGTGCAAAAAGTGTTTTTTCAACACTAATACAATTGCAAAAGTGGTTTCCTACACCAACACAAGTGCGAAAAGTGGTTTTTCAACAATAACACAAGTGCGAAAAGTGGTTTTTCAACAATAACACAAGTGCGAAAAGTGGTTTTTCAACACTAACACAAGTGCGAAAAGTGGTTTTTCCACACTAATACAAGTGCAAAAGTGGTTTTTCAACACCAACACAAGTGCAAAAAGTGGTTTTTCAACACTATCACAAGTGCAAAAAGTGGTTTTTCAACACTATCACAAGTGCAAAAAGTGTTTTTTCCACACTAATACAAGTGCAAAAGTGGTTTCCTGCACCAACACAAGTGCGAAAAGTGGTTTTTCAACACTAACACAAGTGCGAAAAGTGGTTTTTCAACACTAACACAAGTGCGAAAAGTGGTTTTTCAACACTAACACAAGTGCGAAAAGTGGTTTTTCCACACTAATACAAGTGCAAAAGTGGTTTCCTGCACCAACACAAGTGCGAAAAGTGGTTTTTCAACACCAACACAAGTGCAAAAAGTGGTTTTTCATCACTATCACAAGTGCAAAAAGTGTTTTTTCCACACTAATACAAGTGCAAAAGTGGTTTCCTGCACCCACACAAGTGCGAAAAGTGGTTTTTCAACACTAACACAAGTGCGAAAAGTGGTTTTTCCACACTAATACAAGTGCAAAAGTGGTTTCCTGCACCAACACAAGTGCGAAAAGTGGTTTTTCAACACTAACACAAGTGCGAAAAGAGGTTTTTCAACACTATCACAAGTGCAAAAAGTGTTTTTTCCACACTAATACAAGTGCAAAAGTGGTTTCCTGCACCAACACAAGTGCGAAAAGTGGTTTTTCAACACTAACACAAGTGCGAAAATGGTTTTTCAACACTAACACAAGTGCGAAAAGTGGTTTTTCAACACTATCACAAGTGCAAAAAGTGTTTTTTCAACACTAATACAAGTGCAAAAGTGGTTTCCTGCACCAACACAAGTGCGAAAAGTGGTTTTTCAACAATCACACAAGTGCGAAAAGTGGTTTTTCAACACTAACACAAGTGCGAAAAGTGGTTTTTCCACACTAATACAAGTGCAAAAGTGGTTTCCTGCAACAACAGAAGTGCGAAAAGTGGTTTTTCAACACCAACACAAGTGCAAAAAGTGGTTTTTCAACACTATCACAATTGCAAAAAGTGTTTTTTCCACACTAATACAAGTGCAAAAGTGGTTTCCTGCACCAACACAAGTGCGAAAAGTGGTTTTTCAACACTAACACAAGCGCGAAAAGTGGTTTTTCAACACTAACACAAGTGCGAAAAGTGGTTTTTCAACACTAACACAAGTGCGAAAAGTGTTTTTTCCACACTAATACAAGTGCAAAAGTGGTTTCCTGCACCAACACAAGTGCGAAAAGTGGTTTTTCAACACTAACACAAGTGCGAAAAGAGGTTTTTCAACACTATCACAAGTGCAAAAAGTGTTTTTTCCACACTAATACAAGTGCAAAAGTGGTTTCCTGCACCAACACAAGTGCGAAAAGTGGTTTTTCAACACTAACACAAGTGCGAAAAGTGGTTTTTCAACACTATCACAAGTGCAAAAAGTGTTTTTTCAACACTAATACAATTGCAAAAGTGGTTTCCTACACCAACACAAGTGCGAAAAGTGGTTTTTCAACAATAACACAAGTGCGAAAAGTGGTTTTTCAACAATAACACAAGTGCGAAAAGTGGTTTTTCAACACTAACACAAGTGCGAAAAGTGGTTTTTCCACACTAATACAAGTGCAAAAGTGGTTTTTCAACACCAACACAAGTGCAAAAAGTGGTTTTTCAACACTATCACAAGTGCAAAAAGTGGTTTTTCAACACTATCACAAGTGCAAAAAGTGTTTTTTCCACACTAATACAAGTGCAAAAGTGGTTTCCTGCACCAACACAAGTGCGAAAAGTGGTTTTTCAACACTAACACAAGTGCGAAAAGTGGTTTTTCAACACTAACACAAGTGCGAAAAGTGGTTTTTCAACACTAACACAAGTGCGAAAAGTGGTTTTTCCACACTAATACAAGTGCAAAAGTGGTTTCCTGCACCAACACAAGTGCGAAAAGTGGTTTTTCAACACCAACACAAGTGCAAAAAGTGGTTTTTCATCACTATCACAAGTGCAAAAAGTGTTTTTTCCACACTAATACAAGTGCAAAAGTGGTTTCCTGCACCCACACAAGTGCGAAAAGTGGTTTTTCAACACTAACACAAGTGCAAAAAGTGGTTTTTCCACACTAATACAAGTGCAAAAGTGGTTTCCTGCACCAACACAAGTGCGAAAAGTGGTTTTTCAACACTAACACAAGTGCGAAAAGAGGTTTTTCAACACTATCACAAGTGCAAAAAGTGTTTTTTCCACACTAATACAAGTGCAAAAGTGGTTTCCTGCACCAACACAAGTGCGAAAAGTGGTTTTTCAACACTAACACAAGTGCGAAAATGGTTTTTCAACACTAACACAAGTGCGAAAAGTGGTTTTTCAACACTATCACAAGTGCAAAAAGTGTTTTTTCAACACTAATACAAGTGCAAAAGTGGTTTCCTGCACCAACACAAGTGCGAAAAGTGGTTTTTCAACAATAACACAAGTGCGAAAAGTGGTTTTTCAACACTAACACAAGTGCGAAAAGTGGTTTTTCCACACTAATACAAGTGCAAAAGTGGTTTCCTGCAACAACACAAGTGCGAAAAGTGGTTTTTCAACACCAACACAAGTGCAAAAAGTGGTTTTTCAACACTATCACAATTGCAAAAAGTGTTTTTTCCACACTAATACAAGTGCAAAAGTGGTTTCCTGCACCAACACAAGTGCGAAAAGTGGTTTTTCAACACTAACACAAGCGCGAAAAGTGGTTTTTCAACACTAACACAAGTGCGAAAAGTGGTTTTTCAACACTAACACAAGTGCGAAAAGTGGTTATTCCACACTAATACAAGTCCAAAAGTGGTTTCCTGCACCAACACAAGTGCGAAAAGTGGTTTTTCAACACTAACACAAGTGCGAAAAGAGGTTTTTCAACACTATCACAAGTGCAAAAAGTGTTTTTTCCACACTAATACAAGTGCAAAAGTGGTTTCCTGCACCAACAAAAGTGCGAAAAGTGGTTTTTCAACAATAACACAAGTGCGAAAAGAGGTTTTTCAACACTATCACAAGTGCAAAAAGTGTTTTTTCCACACTAATACAAGTGCAAAAGTGGTTTCCTGCACCAACACAAGTGCGAAAAGTGGTTTTTCAACACTAACACAAGTGCGAAAAGTGGTTTTTCAACACTATCACAAGTGCAAAAAGTGTTTTTTCAACACTAATACAATTGCAAAAGTGGTTTCCTACACCAACACAAGTGCGAAAAGTGGTTTTTCAACAATAACACAAGTGCGAAAAGTGGTTTTTCAACAATAACACAAGTGCGAAAAGTGGTTTTTCAACACTAACACAAGTGCGAAAAGTGGTGTTTCCACACTAATACAAGTGCAAAAGTGGTTTTTCAACACCAACACAAGTGCAAAAAGTGGTTTTTCAACACCAACACAAGTGCAAAAAGTGGTTTTTCAACACTATCACAAGTGCAAAAAGTGGTTTTTCAACACTATCACAAGTGCAAAAAGTGTTTTTTCCACACTAATACAAGTGCAAAAGTGGTTTCCTGCACCAACACAAGTGCGAAAAGTGGTTTTTCAACACTAACACAAGTGCGAAAAGTGGTTTTTCAACACTAACACAAGTGCGAAAAGTGGTTTTTCAACACTAACACAAGTGCGAAAAGTGGTTTTTCCACACTAATACAAGTCCAAAAGTGGTTTCCTGCACCAACACAAGTGCGAAAAGTGGTTTTTCAACACTAACACAAGTGCGAAAAGAGGTTTTTCAACACTATCACAAGTGCAAAAAGTGTTTTTTCCACACTAATACAAGTGCAAAAGTGGTTTCCTGCACCAACACAAGTGCGAAAAGTGGTTTTTCAACACTAACACAAGTGCGAAAAGCGGTTTTTCAACACTATCACAAGTGCAAAAAGTGTTTTTTCCACACTAATACAAGTGCAAAAGTGGTTTCCTGCACCAACACAAGTGCGAAAAGTGGTTTTTCAACACTAACACAAGTGCGAAAAGTGGTTTTTCAACACTATCACAAGTGCAAAAAGTGTTTTTTCCACACTAACACAAGTGCAAAAGTGGTTTCCTGCACCAACACAAGTGCGAAAAGTGGTTTTTCAACACTAACACAAGTGCGAAAAGTGGTTTTTCAACACTATCACAAGTGCAAAAAGTGTTTTTTCCACACTAATACAAGTGCAAAAGTGGTTTGCTGCACCAACACAAGTGGGAAAAGTGGTTTTTCAACACTAACACAAGTGCGAAATGTGGTTTTTCAACACTAACACAAGTGCGAAAAGTGGTTTTTCCACACTAATACAAGTGCAAAAGTGGTTTCCTGCACCAACAGAAGTGCGAAAAGTGGTTTTTCAACACTAACACAAGTGTGAAAAGTGGTTTTTCAACAATATCACAAGTGCAAAAAGTGTTTTTCCACACTAATACAAGCGCAAAAGTGGTTTCCTGCACCAACACAAGTGCGAAAAGTGGTTTTTCAACACTAACACAAGTGCGAAAAGTGGTTTTTCAACACTAACACAAGTGCGAAAAGTGGTTTTTCCACACTAATACAAGTGCAAAAGTGGTTTCCTGCACCAACACAAGTGCGAAAAGTGGTTTTTCAACACTAACACAAGTTCAAAAAGTGGTTTTTCAACACTAACACAAGTGCGAAAAGTGTTTTTTCCACACTAATACAAGTTCAAAAGTGGTTTCCTGCATCAACACAAGTGCGAAAAGTTGTTTTTCAACAGTAACACAAGTGCGAAAAGTGCTTTTTCAACACTAACACAAGTGCAAAAAGTGGTTTTTCAACACTAACACAAGTGCGAAAAGTGGTTTTTCAACACTAACACAAGTGCGAAAAGTGTTTTTTCCACACTAATACAAGTGCAAAAGTGGTTTCCTGCACCAACACAAGTGCGAAAAGTGGTTTTTCAACACTAACACAAGTGCGAAAAGTGGTTTTTCAACACTAACACAAGTTCGAAAAGTGGTTTTTCAACACTAACACAAGTGCGAAAAGTGGTTTTTCCACACTAATTCAAGCGCAAAAGTGGTTTCCTGCACCAACACAAGTGCGAAAAGTGGTTTTTCAACACTAACACCAGTGCGAAAAGTGGTTTTTCAACACTATCACAAGTGCAAAAAGTGTTTTTTCCACACTAATACAAGTGCAAAAGTGGTTTTTCAACACTAACACAAGTGCGAAAAGTGGTTTTTCAACACTAACACAAGTGCGAAAAGTGGTTTTTCAACACTAACACAAGTGCAAAAAGTGGTTTTTCCACACTAATACAAGTGCAAAAGTGGTTTCCTGCACCAACACAAGTACGAAAAGTGGTTTTTCAACACTAACACAAGTGCAAAAAGTGGTTTTTCAACACTATCACAAGTGCAAAAAGTGTTTTTTCCACACTAATACAAGTGCAAAAGTGGTTTCCTGCAACAACACAAGTGCGAAAAGTGGTTTTTCAACACCAACACAAGTGCAAAAAGTGGTTTTTCAACACTATCACAAGTGCAAAAAGTGTTTTTTCCACACTAATACAAGTGCAAAAGTGGTTTCCTGCACCAACACAAGTGCGAAAAGTGGTTTTTCAACACTAACACAAGCGCGAAAAGTGGTTTTTCAACACTAACACAAGTGCGAAAAGTGGTTTTTCAACACTAACACAAGTGCGAAAAGTGGTTTTTCCACACTAATACAAGTCCAAAAGTGGTTTCCTGCACCAACACAAGTGCGAAAAGTGGTTTTTCAACACTAACACAAGTGCGAAAAGAGGTTTTTCAACACTATCACAAGTGCAAAAAGTGTTTTTTCCACACTAATACAAGTGCAAAAGTGGTTTCCTGCACCAACACAAGTGCGAAAAGTGGTTTTTCAACACTAACACAAGTGCGAAAAGAGGTTTTTCAACACTATCACAAGTGCAAAAAGTGTTTTTTCCACACTAATACAAGTGCAAAAGTGGTTTCCTGCACCAACACAAGTGCGAAAAGTGGTTTTTCAACACTAACACAAGTGCGAAAAGTGGTTTTTCAACACTATCACAAGTGCAAAAAGTGTTTTTTCAACACTAATACAATTGCAAAAGTGGTTTCCTACACCAACACAAGTGCGAAAAGTGGTTTTTCAACAATAACACAAGTGCGAAAAGTGGTTTTTCAACAATAACACAAGTGCGAAAAGTGGTTTTTCAACACTAACACAAGTGCGAAAAGTGGTTTTTCCACACTAATACAAGTGCAAAAGTGGTTTTTCAACACCAACACAAGTGCAAAAAGTGGTTTTTCAACACTATCGCAAGTGCATAAAGTGGTTTTTCAACACTATCACAAGTGCAAAAAGTGTTTTTTCCACACTAATACAAGTGCAAAAGTGGTTTCCTACACCAACACAAGTGCGAAAAGTGGTTTTTCAACACTAACACAAGTGCGAAAAGTGGTTTTTCAACACTAACACAAGTGCGAAAAGTGGTTTTTCAACACTAACACAAGTGCGAAAAGTGGTTTTTCCACACTAATACAAGTCCAAAAGTGGTTTCCTGCACCAACACAAGTGCGAAAAGTGGTTTTTCAACACTAACACAAGTGCGAAAAGAGGTTTTTCAACACTATCACAAGTGCAAAAAGTGTTTTTTCCACACTAATACAAGTGCAAAAGTGGTTTTTCAACACCAACACAAGTGCAAAAAGTGGTTTTTCAACACTATCGCAAGTGCAAAAAGTGGTTTTTCAACACTATCACAAGTGCAAAAAGTGTTTTTTCCACACTAATACAAGTGCAAAAGTGGTTTCCTACACCAACACAAGTGCGAAAAGTGGTTTTTCAACACTAACACAAGTGCGAAAAGTGGTTTTTCAACACTAACACAAGTGCGAAAAGTGGTTTTTCAACACTAACACAAGTGCGAAAAGTGGTTTTTCCACACTAATACAAGTCCAAAAGTGGTTTCCTGCACCAACACAAGTGCGAAAAGTGGTTTTTCAACACTAACACAAGTGCGAAAAGAGGTTTTTCAACACTATCACAAGTGCAAAAAGTGTTTTTTCCACACTAATACAAGTGCAAAAGTGGTTTCCTGCACCAACACAAGTGCGAAAAGTGGTTTTTCAACACTAACACAAGTGCGAAAAGTGGTTTTTCAACACTATCACAAGTGCAAAAAGTGTTTTTTCAACACTAATACAATTGCAAAAGTGGTTTCCTACACCAACACAAGTGCGAAAGGTGGTTTTTCAACAATAACACAAGTGCGAAAAGTGGTTTTTCAACAATAACACAAGTGCGAAAAGTGGTTTTTCAACACTAACACAAGTGCGAAAAGTGGTTTTTCCACACTAATACAAGTGCAAAAGTGGTTTTTCAACACCAACACAAGTGCAAAAAGTGGTTTTTCAACACTATCACAAGTGCAAAAAGTGGTTTTTCAACACTATCACAAGTGCAAAAAGTGTTTTTTCCACACTAATACAAGTGCAAAAGTGGTTTCCTGCACCAACACAAGTGCGAAAAGTGGTTTTTCAACACTAACACAAGTGCGAAAAGTGGTTTTTCAACACTAACACAAGTGCGAAAAGTGGTTTTTCAACACTAACACAAGTGCGAAAAGTGGTTTTTCCACACTAATACAAGTCCAAAAGTGGTTTCCTGCACCAACACAAGTGCGAAAAGTGGTTTTTCAACACTAACACAAGTGCGAAAAGAGGTTTTTCAACACTATCACAAGTGCAAAAAGTGTTTTTTCCACACTAATACAAGTGCAAAAGTGGTTTCCTGCACCAACACAAGTGCGAAAAGTGGTTTTTCAACACTAACACAAGTGCGAAAAGCGGTTTTTCAACACTATCACAAGTGCAAAAAGTGTTTTTTCCACACTAATACAAGTGCAAAAGTGGTTTCCTGCACCAACACAAGTGCGAAAAGTGGTTTTTCAACACTAACACAAGTGCGAAAAGTGGTTTTTCAACACTATCACAAGTGCAAAAAGTGTTTTTTCCACACTAACACAAGTGCAAAAGTGGTTTCCTGCACCAACACAAGTGCGAAAAGTGGTTTTTCAACACTAACACAAGTGCGAAAAGTGGTTTTTCAACACTATCACAAGTGCAAAAAGTGTTTTTTCCACACTAATACAAGTGCAAAAGTGGTTTGCTGCACCAACACAAGTGGGAAAAGTGGTTTTTCAACACTAACACAAGTGCGAAATGTGGTTTTTCAACACTAACACAAGTGCGAAAAGTGGTTTTTCCACACTAATACAAGTCCAAAAGTGGTTTCCTGCACCAACACAAGTGCGAAAAGTGGTTTTTCAACACTAACACAAGTGCGAAAAGTGGTTTTTCAACACTAACACAAGTGCGAAAAGTGGTTTTTCAACACTAACACAAGTGCGAAAAGTGGTTTTTCCACACTAATACAAGTCCAAAAGTGGTTTCCTGCACCAACACAAGTGCGAAAAGTGGTTTTTCAACACTAACACAAGTGCGAAAAGAGGTTTTTCAACACTATCACAAGTGCAAAAAGTGTTTTTTCCACACTAATACAAGTGCAAAAGTGGTTTCCTGCACCAACACAAGTGCGAAAAGTGGTTTTTCAACACTAACACAAGTGCGAAAAGCGGTTTTTCAACACTATCACAAGTGCAAAAAGTGTTTTTTCCACACTAATACAAGTGCAAAAGTGGTTTCCTGCACCAACACAAGTGCGAAAAGTGGTTTTTCAACACTAACACAAGTGCGAAAAGTGGTTTTTCAACACTATCACAAGTGCAAAAAGTGTTTTTTCCACACTAACACAAGTGCAAAAGTGGTTTCCTGCACCAACACAAGTGCGAAAAGTGGTTTTTCAACACTAACACAAGTGCGAAAAGTGGTTTTTCAACACTATCACAAGTGCAAAAAGTGTTTTTTCCACACTAATACAAGTGCAAAAGTGGTTTGCTGCACCAACACAAGTGGGAAAAGTGGTTTTTCAACACTAACACAAGTGCGAAATGTGGTTTTTCAACACTAACACAAGTGCGAAAAGTGGTTTTTCCACACTAATACAAGTGCAAAAGTGGTTTCCTGCACCAACAGAAGTGCGAAAAGTGGTTTTTCAACACTAACACAAGTGTGAAAAGTGGTTTTTCAACAATATCACAAGTGCAAAAAGTGTTTTTCCACACTAATACAAGCGCAAAAGTGGTTTCCTGCACCAACACAAGTGCGAAAAGTGGTTTTTCAACACTAACACAAGTGCGAAAAGTGGTTTTTCAACACTAACACAAGTGCGAAAAGTGGTTTTTCCACACTAATACAAGTGCAAAAGTGGTTTCCTGCACCAACACAAGTGCGAAAAGTGGTTTTTCAACACTAACACAAGTTCAAAAAGTGGTTTTTCAACACTAACACAAGTGCGAAAAGTGTTTTTTCCACACTAATACAAGTTCAAAAGTGGTTTCCTGCATCAACACAAGTGCGAAAAGTTGTTTTTCAACAGTAACACAAGTGCGAAAAGTGCTTTTTCAACACTAACACAAGTGCAAAAAGTGGTTTTTCAACACTAACACAAGTGCGAAAAGTGGTTTTTCAACACTAACACAAGTGCGAAAAGTGTTTTTTCCACACTAATACAAGTGCAAAAGTGGTTTCCTGCACCAACACAAGTGCGAAAAGTGGTTTTTCAACACTAACACAAGTGCGAAAAGTGGTTTTTCAACACTAACACAAGTTCGAAAAGTGGTTTTTCAACACTAACACAAGTGCGAAAAGTGGTTTTTCCACACTAATTCAAGCGCAAAAGTGGTTTCCTGCACCAACACAAGTGCGAAAAGTGGTTTTTCAACACTAACACCAGTGCGAAAAGTGGTTTTTCAACACTATCACAAGTGCAAAAAGTGTTTTTTCCACACTAATACAAGTGCAAAAGTGGTTTTTCAACACTAACACAAGTGCGAAAAGTGGTTTTTCAACACTAACACAAGTGCGAAAAGTGGTTTTTCAACACTAACACAAGTGCAAAAAGTGGTTTTTCCACACTAATACAAGTGCAAAAGTGGTTTCCTGCACCAACACAAGTACGAAAAGTGGTTTTTCAACACTAACACAAGTGCAAAAAGTGGTTTTTCAACACTATCACAAGTGCAAAAAGTGTTTTTTCCACACTAATACAAGTGCAAAAGTGGTTTCCTGCAACAACACAAGTGCGAAAAGTGGTTTTTCAACACCAACACAAGTGCAAAAAGTGGTTTTTCAACACTATCACAAGTGCAAAAAGTGTTTTTTCCACACTAATACAAGTGCAAAAGTGGTTTCCTGCACCAACACAATTGCGAAAAGTGGTTTTTCAACACTAACACAAGCGCGAAAAGTGGTTTTTCAACACTAACACAAGTGCGAAAAGTGGTTTTTCAACACTAACACAAGTGCGAAAAGTGGTTTTTCCACACTAATACAAGTCCAAAAGTGGTTTCCTGCACCAACACAAGTGCGAAAAGTGGTTTTTCAACACTAACACAAGTGCGAAAAGAGGTTTTTCAACACTATCACAAGTGCAAAAAGTGTTTTTTCCACACTAATACAAGTGCAAAAGTGGTTTCCTGCACCAACACAAGTGCGAAAAGTGGTTTTTCAACACTAACACAAGTGCGAAAAGAGGTTTTTCAACACTATCACAAGTGCAAAAAGTGTTTTTTCCACACTAATACAAGTGCAAAAGTGGTTTCCTGCACCAACACAAGTGCGAAAAGTGGTTTTTCAACACTAACACAAGTGCGAAAAGTGGTTTTTCAACACTATCACAAGTGCAAAAAGTGTTTTTTCAACACTAATACAATTGCAAAAGTGGTTTCCTACACCAACACAAGTGCGAAAAGTGGTTTTTCAACAATAACACAAGTGCGAAAAGTGGTTTTTCAACAATAACACAAGTGCGAAAAGTGGTTTTTCAACACTAACACAAGTGCGAAAAGTGGTTT
>NW_027619547.1:0-39286 GCF_964187855.1 Myxine glutinosa
TGCCACACTAATACAAGTGCAAAAGTGGTTTCCTGCACCAACACAAGTGCGAAAAGTGGTTTTTCAACACTAACACAAGTGCGAAAAGTGGTTTTTCAACACTAACACAAGTGCGAAAAGTGGTTTTTCAACACTAACACAAGTGCGAAAAGTGGTTTTTCAACACTAACACAACTGCGAAAAGTGGTTTTTCCACACTAATACAAGTGCAAAAGTGATTTCCTGCTCCAACACAAGTGCGAAAAGTCGTTTTTCAACACTAACACAAGTGCGAAAAGTGGTTTTTCAACACTAACACAAGTGCGAAAAGTGGTTTTTCAACACTAACACAAGTGCGAAAAGTGGTTTTTTCAACACTATCACAAGTGCAAAAAGTGGTTATTCCACACTAATACAAGTGCAAAAGTGGTTTCCTGCACCAACACAAGTGCGAAAAGTGATTTTTCAACACTAACACAAGTGCGAAAAGTGGTTTTTCAACACTAACACAAGTGCGAAAAGTGGTTTTTCAACACTATCACAAGTGCAAAAAGTGTTTTTTCCACACTAATACAAGTGCAAAAGTGGTTTCCTGCACAAACACAAGTGCGAAAAGTGGTTTTTCAACACTAACACAAGTGCGAAAAGTGGTTTTTCAACACTATCACAAGTGCAAAAAGTGGTTTTTCCACACTAATACAAGTGCAAAAGTGGTTTCCTGCACCAACACAAGTGCGAAAAGTGGTTTTTCAACACTAACACAAGTGCGAAAAGTGGTTTTTCAACACTAACACAAGTGCGAAAAGTGGTTTTTCAACACTATCACAAGTGCAAAAAGTGGTTTTTTCCACACTAATACAAGTGCAAAAGTGGTTTCCTGCACAAACACAAGTGCGAAAAGTGGTTTTTCAACACTAACACAAGTGCGAAAAGTGGTTTTTCAACACTAACACAAGTGCGAAAAGTGGTTTTTCCACACTAATACAAGTGCAAAAGTGGTTTTTCCACACTAATACAAGTGCAAAAGTGGTTTCCTGCACCAACACAAGTGCGAGAGTGGTTTTTCAACACTAACACAAGTGCGAAAAGTGGTTTTCAACACTAACACAAGTGCGAAAAGTGTTTTTGCCACACTAATAAAAGTGCAAAAGTGGTTTCCTGCACCAACACAAGTGCGAAAAGTGGTTTTTCAACACTAACACAAGTGCGAAAAGTGGTTTTTCAACACTAACACAAGTGCGAAAAGTGTTTTTCAACACTAACACAAGTGCGAAAAGTGGTTTTTTCAACACTAACACAAGTGCGAAAAGTGGTTTTTCCACACTAATACAAGTGCAAAAGTGGTTTCCTGCACCAACACAAGTGCGAAAAGTGGTTTTCAACACTAACACAAGTGCGAAAAGTGGTTTTCAACACTAACACAAGTGCGAAAAGTGGTTTTTCAACACTAACACAAGTGCGAAAAGTGGTTTTTCCACACTAATACAAGTGCAAAAGTGGTTTCCTGCACCAACACAAGTGCGAAAAGTGGTTTTTCAACACTAACACAGGTGCGAAAAGTGGTTTTTCAACACTAACACAAGTGCGAAAAGTGGGTTTTTCCACACTAATACAAGTGCAAAAGTGGTTTCCTGCACCAACACAAGTGCGAAAAGTGGTTTTTCAACACTAACACAAGTGCGAAAAGTGGTTTTTCAACACTAACACAAGTGCGAAAAGTGGTTTTTCAACACTAACACAAGTGCGAAAAGTGGTTTTTCCACACTAATACAAGTGCAAAAGTGGTTTCCTGCACCAACACAAGTGCGAAAAGTGGTTTTTCAACACTAACACAAGTGCGAAAAGTGGTTTTTCAACACTAACACAAGTGCGAAAAGTGGTTTTTCCACACTATTACAAGTGCAAAAGTGTTTCCTGCACCAACACAAGTGCGAAAAGTGGTTTTTCAACACTAACACAAGTGCGAAAAGTGGTTTTTCAACACTAACACAAGTGCGAAAAGTGGTTTTTCAACACTATCACAAGTGCAAAAAGTGGTTATTCCACACTAATATAAGTGCAAAAGTGGTTTCCTGCACCAACACAAGTGCGAAAAGTGGTTTTTCAACACTAACACAAGTGCGAAAAGTGGTTTTTCAACACTAACACAAGTGCGAAAAGTGGTTTTTCAACACTATCACAAGTGCAAAAAGTGTTTTTTCCACACTAATACAAGTGCAAAAGTGGTTTCCTGCACAAACACAAGTGCGAAAAGTGGTTTTTCAACACTAACACAAGTGCGAAAAGTGGTTTTTCCACACTAATACAAGTGCAAAGTGGTTTTTCCACACTAATACAAGTGCAAAAGTGGTTTCCTGCACCAACACAAGTGCGAGAAGTGGTTTTCAACACTAACACAAGTGCGAAAAGTGGTTTTTCAACACTAACACAAGTGCGAAAAGTGTTTTTGCCACACTAATACAAGTGCAAAAGTGGTTTCCTGCACCAACACAAGTGCGAAAAGTGGTTTTTTCAACACTAACACAAGTGCGAAAAGTGGTTTTTCACACTAACACAAGTGCGAAAAGTGGTTTTTCAACACTAACACAAGTGCGAAAAGTGGTTTTTCAACACTAACACAAGTGCGAAAAGTGGTTTTTCCACACTAATACAAGTGCAAAAGTGGTTTCCTGCACCAACACAAGTGCGAAAAGTGGTTTTTCAACACTAACACAAGTGCGAAAAGTGGTTTTCAACACTAACACAAGTGCGAAAAGTGGTTTTTCAACACTAACACAAGTGCGAAAAGTGGTTTTTCCACACTAATACAAGTGCAAAAGTGGTTTCCTGCACCAACACAAGTGCGAAAAGTGGTTTTTCAACACTAACACAAGTGCGAAAAGTGGTTTTTCAACACTAACACAAGTGCGAAAAGTGGTTTTTCCACACTAATACAAGTGCAAAAGTGGTTTCCTGCACCAACACAGTGCGAAAAGTGGTTTTTCAACACTAACACAAGTGCGAAAAGTGTTTTTTCAACACTAACACAAGTGCGAAAAGTGGTTTTTCAACACTAACACAAGTGCGAAAAGTGGTTTTTCCACACTAATACAAGTGCAAAAGTGGTTTCCTGCACCAACACAAGTGCGAAAAGTGGTTTTTTCAACACTAACACAAGTGCGAAAAGTGTTTTTCAACACTAACACAAGTGCGAAAAGTGGTTTTTCCACACTAATACAAGTGCAAAGTGGTTTCCTGCACCAACACAAGTGCGAAAAGTGTTTTTCAACACTAACACAAGTGCGAAAAGTGGTTTTTCAACACTAACACAAGTGCGTAAAGTGGTTTTTTCACACTATCACAAGTGCAAAAAGTGGTTATTCCACACTAATACAAGTGCAAAAGTGGTTTCCTGCACCAACACAAGTGCGAGAGGTGGTTTTTCAACACTAACACAAGTGCGAAAAGTGGTTTTTCAACACTAACACAAGTGCGAAAAGTGTTTTTGCCACACTAATACAAGTGCAAAAAGTGGTTTCCTGCACCAACACAAGTGCGAAAAGTGGTTTTTCAACACTAACACAAGTGCGAAAAGTGGTTTTTCAACACTAACACAAGTGCGGAAAAGTGGTTTTCAACACTAACACAAGTGCGAAAAGTGGTTTTTCAACACTAACACAAGTGCGAAAAGTGGTTTTTCCACACTAATACAAGTGCAAAAGTGGTTTTTCCACACTAATACAAGTGCAAAAGTGGTTTCCTGCACCAACACAAGTGCGAAAAGTGGTTTTTCAACACTAACACAAGTGCGAAAAGTGGTTTTTCAACACTAACACAAGTGCGAAAAGTGGTTTTTCCACACTAATACAAGTGCAAAAGTGGTTTCCTGCACCAACACAAGTGCGAAAAGTGGTTTTTCAACACTAACACAAGTGCGAAAAGTGGTTTTTCAACACTAACACAAGTGCGAAAAGTGGTTTTTCAACACTAACACAAGTGCGAAGAGTGGTTTTTCCACACTAATACAAGTGCAAAAGTGGTTTCCTGCACCAACACAAGTGCGAAAAGTGGTTTTTCAACACTAACACAAGTGCGAAAAGTGGTTTTTCAACACTAACACAAGTGCGAAAAGTGGTTTTTCCACACTAATACAAGTGCAAAAGTGGTTTCCTGCACCAACACAAGTGCGAAAAGTGGTTTTTCAACACTAACACAAGTGCGAAAAGTGGTTTTTCAACACTAACACAAGTGCGAAAAGTGGTTTTTACTAACACAAGTGCGAAAAGTGGTTTTCAACACTAACACAAGTGCGAAAAGTGGTTTTTCCACACTAATACAAGTGCAAAAGTGGTTTCCTGCACCAACACAAGTGCGAAAAGTGGTTTTTCAACACTAACACAAGTGCGAAAAGTGGTTTTCAACACTAACACAAGTGCGAAAAGTGGTTTTTCAACACTAACACAAGTGCGAAAAGTGGTTTTTCCACACTAATACAAGTGCAAAAGTGGTTTCCTGCACCAACACAAGTGCGAAAAGTGGTTTTTCAACACTAACACAGGTGCGAGAAAGTGGTTTTTCAACACTAACACAAGTGCGAAAAGTGGTTTTTCCACACTAATACAAGTGCAAAAGTGGTTTCCTGCACCAACACAAGTGCGAAAAGTGGTTTCTTCAACACTAACACAAGTGCGAAAAGTGGTTTTTCAACACTAACACAAGTGCGAAAAGTGGTTTTTCAACACTAACACAAGTGCGAAAAGTGGTTTTTCCACACTAATACAAGTGCAAAAGTGGTTTCCTGCACCAACACAAGTGCGAAAAGTGGTTTTTCAACACTAACACAAGTGCGAAAAGTGGTTTTTCAACACTAACACAAGTGCGAAAAGTGGTTCTTTCCACACTAATACAAGTGCAAAAGTGGTTTCCTGCACCAACACAAGTGCGAAAAGTGGTTTTTCAACACTAACACAAGTGCGAAAAGTGTTTTTCAACACTAACACAAGTGCGAAAAGTGGTTTTTCAACACTATCACAAGTGCAAAAAGTGGTTATTCCACACTAATATAAGTGCAAAAGTGGTTTCCTGCACCAACACAAGTGCGAAAAGTGGTTTTTCAACACTAACACAAGTGCGAAAAGTGGTTTTTCAACACTAACACAAGTGCGAAAAGTGGTTTTTCAACACTATCACAAGTGCAAAAAGTGTTTTTTTCCACACTAATACAAGTGCAAAAGTGGTTTACTGCACAAACACAAGTGCGAAAAGTGGTTTTTCAACACTAACACAAGTGCGAAAAGTGGTTTTTCCACACTAATACAAGTGCAAAAGTGGTTTTTCCACACTAATACAAGTGCAAAAGTGGTTTCCTGCACCAACACAAGTGCGAGAAGTGGTTTTTCAACACTAACACAAGTGCGAAAAGTGGTTTTTCAACACTAACACAAGTGCGAAAAGTGTTTTTGCCACACTAATACAAGTGCAAAAGTGGTTTCCTGCACCAACACAAGTGCGAAAAGTGGTTTTTCAACACTTAACACAAGTGCGAAAAGTGGTTTTTCAACACTAACACAAGTGCGAAAAGTGGTTTTTCAACACTAACACAAGTGCGAAAAGTGGTTTTTCAACACTAACACAAGTGCGAAAAGTGGTTTTTCCACACTAATACAAGTGCAAAAGTGGTTTCCTGCACCAACACAAGTGCGAAAAGTGGTTTTTCAACACTAACACAAGTGCGAAAAGTGGTTTTCAACACTAACACAAGTGCGAAAAGTGGTTTTTCAACACTAACACAAGTGCGAAAAGTGGTTTTTCCACACTAATACAAGTGCAAAAGTGGTTTCCTGCACCAACACAAGTGCGAAAAGTGGTTTTTCAACACTAACACAAGTGCGAAAAGTGGTTTTTCAACACTAACACAAGTGCGAAAAGTGGTTTTTCCACACTAATACAAGTGCAAAAGTGGTTTCCTGCACCAACACAAGTGCGAAAAGTGGTTTTTCAACACTAACACAAGTGCGAAAAGTGTTTTTTCAACACTAACACAAGTGCGAAAAGTGGTTTTTCAACACTAACACAAGTGCGAAAAGTGGTTTTTCCACACTAATTACAAGTGCAAAAGTGGTTTCCTGCACCAACACAAGTGCGAAAAGTGGTTTTTCAACACTAACACAAGTGCGAAAAGTGGTTTTTCAACACTAACACAAGTGCGAAAAGTGGTTTTTCCACACTAATACAAGTGCAAAAGTGGTTTCCTGCACCAACACAAGTGCGAAAAGTGGTTTTTCAACACTAACACAAGTGCGAAAAGTGGTTTTTCAACACTAACACAAGTGCGTAAAGTGGTTTTTCAACACTATCACAAGTGCAAAAAGTGGTTATTCCACACTAATACAAGTGCAAAAGTGGTTTCCTGCACCAACACAAGTGCGAGAAGTGGTTTTTCAACACTAACACAAGTGCGAAAAGTGGTTTTTCAACACTAACACAAGTGCGAAAAGTGTTTTTGCCACACTAATACAAGTGCAAAAGTGGTTTCCTGCACCAACACAAGTGCGAAAAGTGGTTTTTCAACACTAACACAAGTGCGAAAAGTGGTTTTTCAACACTAACACAAGTGCGAAAAGTGGTTTTTCAACACTAACACAAGTGCGAAAAGTGGTTTTTCAACACTAACACAAGTGCGAAAAGTGGTTTTTCCACACTAATACAAGTGCAAAAGTGGTTTTTTCCACACTAATACAAGTGCAAAAGTGGTTTCCTGCACCAACACAAGTGCGAAAAGTGGTTTTTCAACACTAACACAAGTGCGAAAAGTGGTTTTTCAACACTAACACAAGTGCGAAAAGTGGTTTTTCCACACTAATACAAGTGCAAAAGTGGTTTCCTGCACCAACACAAGTGCGAAAAGTGGTTTTTCAACACTAACACAAGTGCGAAAAGTGGTTTTTCAACACTAACACAAGTGCGAAAAGTGGTTTTTCAACACTAACACAAGTGCGAAGAGTGGTTTTTCCACACTAATACAAGTGCAAAAGTGGTTTCCTGCACCAACACAAGTGCGAAAAGTGGTTTTTCAACACTAACACAAGTGCGAAAAGTGGTTTTTCAACACTAACACAAGTGCGAAAAGTGGTTTTTCCACACTAATACAAGTGCAAAAGTGGTTTCCTGCACCAACACAAGTGCGAAAAGTGGTTTTTCAACACTAACACAAGTGCGAAAAGTGGTTTTTCCACACTAATACAAGTGCAAAAGTGGTTTCCTGCACCAACACAAGTGCGAAAAGTGGTTTTTCAACACTAACACAAGTGCGAAAAGTGGTTTTTCAACACTAACACAAGTGCGAAAAGTGGTTTTTCAACACTAACACAAGTGCGAAAAGTGGTTTTTCAACACTAACACAAGTGCGAAAAGTGGTTTTTCCACACTAATACAAGTGCAAAAGTGGTTTTTCCACACTAATACAAGTGCAAAAGTGGTTTCCTGCACCAACACAAGTGCGAAAAGTGGTTTTTCAACACTAACACAAGTGCGAAAAGTGGTTTTTCAACACTAACACAAGTGCGAAAAGTGGTTTTGCCACACTAATACAAGTGCAAAAGTGGTTTCCTGCACCAACACAAGTGCGAAAAGTGGTTTTTCAACACTAACACAAGTGCGAAGAGTGGTTTTTCCACACTAATACAAGTGCAAAAGTGGTTTCCTGCACCAACACAAGTGCGAAAAGTGGTTTTTCAACACTAACACAAGTGCGAAAAGTGGTTTTTCAACACTAACACAAGTGCGAAAAGTGGTTTTTCCACACTAATACAAGTGCAAAAGTGGTTTCCTGCACCAACACAAGTGCGAAAAGTGGTTTTTCAACACTAACACAAGTGCGAAAAGTGGTTTTTCAACACTAACACAAGTGCGAAAAGTGGTTTTTCAACACTATCACAAGTGCAAAAAGTGGTTATTCCACACCAATACAAGTGCAAAAGTGGTTTCCTGCACCAACACAAGTGCGAAAAGTGGTTTTTCAACACTAACACAAGTGCGAAAAGTGGTTTTTCAACACTAACACAAGTGCGAAAAGTGGTTTTTCAACACTATCACAAGTGCAAAAAGTGTTTTTTCCACACTAATACAAGTGCAAAAGTGGTTTCCTGCACAAACACAAGTGCGAAAAGTGGTTTTTCAACACTAACACAAGTGCGAAAAGTGGTTTTTCAACACTATCACAAGTGCAAAAAGTGGTTTTTCCACACTAATACAAGTGCAAAAGTGGTTTCCTGCACCAACACAAGTGCGAAAAGTGGTTTTTCAACACTAACACAAGTGCGAAAAGTGGTTTTTCAACACTAACACAAGTGCGAAAAGTGGTTTTTCAACACTATCACAAGTGCAAAAAGTGTTTTTTCCACACTAATACAAGTGCAAAAGTGGTTTCCTGCACAAACACAAGTGCGAAAAGTGGTTTTTCAACACTAACACAAGTGCGAAAAGTGGTTTTTCAACACTATCACAAGTGCAAAAAGTGTTTTTTCCACACTAATACAAGTGCAAAAGTGGTTTCCTGCACCAACACAAGTGCGAAAAGTGGTTTTTCAACACTAACACAAGTGCGAAAAGTGGTTTCCACACTAATACAAGTGCAAAAGTGGTTTCCTGCACCAACACAAGTGCGAAAAGTGGTTTTTCAACACTAACACAAGTGCGAAAAGTGTTTTTTCCACACTAATACAAGTGCAAAAGTGGTTTCCTGCACCAACACAAGTGCGAAAAGTGGTTTTTCAACACTAACACAAGTGCGAAAAGTGGTTTTTCAACACTAACACAAGTGCGAAAAGTGGTTTTTCCACACTAATACAAGTGCAAAAGTGGTTTCCTGCATCAACACAAGTGCGAAAAGTGGTTTTTCAACACTATCACAAGTGCAAAAAGTGTTTTTTCTACACTAATACAAGTGCAAAAAGTGTTTTTTCCACACTAATACAAGTGCGAAAAGTGGTTTTTCAACACTAACACAATTGCGAAAAGTGGTTTTTCAACACTAACACAAGTGCGAAAAGTGGTTTTTCAACACTAACACAAGTGCAAAAGTGGTTTCCTGCACCAACACAAGTGCGAAAAGTGGTTTTTCAACACTAACACAAGTGCGAAAAGTGGTTTTTCAACACTAACACAAGTGCGAAAAGTGGTTTTTCCACACTAATACAAGTGCAAAAGTGGTTTCCTGCACCAACACAAGTGCGAAAAGTGGTTTTTCAACACTAACACAAGTGCGAAAAGTGGTTTTTCAACACTAACACAAGTGCGAAAAGTGGTTTTTCCACACTAATACAAGTGCAAAAGTGGTTTTTCCACACTAATACAAGTGCAAAAGTGGTTTCCTGCACAAACACAAGTGCGAAAAGTGGTTTTTCAACACTAACACAAGTGCGAAAAGTGGTTTTTCAACACTATCACAAGTGCAAAAAGTGTTTTTTCCACACTAATACAAGTGCAAAAGTGGTTTCCTGCACCAACACAAGTGCGAAAAGTGGTTTTTCAATACTAACACAAGTGCGAAAAGTGGTTTCCACACTAATACAAGTGCAAAAGTGGTTTCCTGCACCAACACAAGTGCGAAAAGTGGTTTTTCAACACTAACACAAGTGCGAAAAATGGTTTTTCAACACTATCACAAGTGCAAAAAGTGTTTTTTCCACACTAATACAAGTGCAAAAGTGGTTTCCTGCACCAACACAAGTGCGAAAAGTGTTTTTTCAACACTATCACAAGTGCAAAAAGTGTTTTTTCCACACTAATACAAGTGCAAAAGTGGTTTCCTGCACCAACGCAAGTGCGAAAAGTGGTTTTTCAACACTAACACAAGTGCAAAAAGTGGTTTTTCAACACTAACACAAGCGCGAAAAGTGGTTTTTCCACACTAATACAGGTGCAAAAGTGGTTTCCTGCACCAACACAAGTGCGATAAGTGGTTTTTCAACACTAACACAAGTGCGAAAAGTGGTTTTTCAACACTAACACAAGTGCGAAAAGTGGTTTTTCCACACTAATACAAGTGCAAAAGTGGTTTCCTGCATCAACACAAGTGTGAAAAGTGGTTTTTCAACACTATCACAAGTGCAAAAAGTGTTTTTTCTACACTAATACAAGTGCAAAAAGTGTTTTTTCCACACTAATACAAGTGCGAAAAGTGGTTTTTCAACACTAACACAAGTGCGAAAAGTGGTTTTTCAACACTAACACAAGTGCGAAAAGTGTTTTTTCAACACTAACACAAGTGCGAAAAGTGGTTTTTCAACACTAACACAAGTGCGAAAAGTGGTTTTTCCACACTAATACAAGTGCAAAAGTGGTTTTTCCACACTAATACAAGTGCAAAAGTGGTTTCCCGCACCAACACAAGTGCGAGAAGTGGTTTTTCAATACTAACACAAGTGCGAAAAGTGGTTTTTCAACACTAACACAAGTGTGAAAAGTGTTTTTGCCACACTAATACAAGTGCAAAAGTGGTTTCCTGCACCAACACAAGTGCGAAAAGTGGTTTTTCAACACTAACACAAGTGCGAAAAGTGGTTTTTCAACACTAACACAAGTGCGAAAAGTGGTTTTTCAACACTAACACAAGTGCGAAAAGTGGTTTTTCAACACTAACACAACTGCGAAAAGTGGTTTTTCCACACTAATACAAGTGCAAAAGTGGTTTCCTGCTCCAACACAAGTGCGAAAAGTGGTTTTTCAACACTAACACAAGTGCGAAAAGTGGTTTTTCAACACTAACACAAGTGCGAAAAGTGGTTTTTCAACACTAACACAAGTGCGAAAAGTGGTTTTTCAACACTATCACAAGTGCAAAAAGTGGTTATTCCACACTAATACAAGTGCAAAAGTGGTTTCCTGCACCAACACAAGTGCGAAAAGTGATTTTTCAACACTAACACAAGTGCGAAAAGTGGTTTTTCAACACTAACACAAGTGCGAAAAGTGGTTTTTCAACACTATCACAAGTGCAAAAAGTGTTTTTTCCACACTAATACAAGTGCAAAAGTGGTTTCCTGCACAAACACAAGTGCGAAAAGTGGTTTTTCAACACTAACACAAGTGCGAAAAGTGGTTTTTCAACACTATCACAAGTGCAAAAAGTGGTTTTTCCACACTAATACAAGTGCAAAAGTGGTTTCCTGCACCAACACAAGTGCGAAAAGTGGTTTTTCAACACTAACACAAGTGCGAAAAGTGGTTTTTCAACACTAACACAAGTGCGAAAAGTGGTTTTTCAACACTATCACAAGTGCAAAAAGTGTTTTTTCCACACTAATACAAGTGCAAAAGTGGTTTCCTGCACAAACACAAGTGCGAAATGTGGTTTTTCAACACTAACACAAGTGCGAAAAGTGGTTTTTCAACACTAACACAAGTGCGAAAAGTGGTTTTTCCACACTAATACAAGTGCAAAAGTGGTTTTTCCACACTAATACAAGTGCAAAAGTGGTTTCCTGCACCAACACAAGTGCGAAAAGTGGTTTTTCAACACTAACACAAGTGCGAAAAGTGGTTTTTCCACACTAATACAAGTGCAAAAGTGGTTTCCTGCACCAACACAAGTGCGAAAAGTGGTTTTTCAACACTAACACAAGTGCGAAAAGTGGTTTTTCAACACTAACACAAGTGCGAAAAGTGGTTTTTCAACACTAACACAAGTGCGAAAAGTGGTTTTTCAACACTAACACAAGTGCGAAAAGTGGTTTTTCCACACTAATACAAGTGCAAAAGTGGTTTTTCCACACTAATACAAGTGCAAAAGTGGTTTCCTGCACCAACACAAGTGCGAAAAGTGGTTTTTCAACACTAACACAAGTGCGAAAAGTGGTTTTTCAACACTAACACAAGTGCGAAAAGTGGTTTTGCCACACTAATACAAGTGCAAAAGTGGTTTCCTGCACCAACACAAGTGCGAAAAGTGGTTTTTCAACACTAACACAAGTGCGAAAAGTGGTTTTTCAACACTAACACAAGTGCGAAAAGTGGTTTTTCAACACTAACACAAGTGCGAAGAGTGGTTTTTCCACACTAATACAAGTGCAAAAGTGGTTTCCTGCACCAACACAAGTGCGAAAAGTGGTTTTTCAACACTAACACAAGTGCGAAAAGTGGTTTTTCAACACTAACACAAGTGCGAAAAGTAGTTTTTCCACACTAATACAAGTGCAAAAGTGGTTTCCTGCACCAACACAAGTGCGAAAAGTGGTTTTTCAACACTAACACAAGTGCGAAAAGTGGTTTTTCGACACTATCACAAGTGCAAAAAGTGTTTTTTCCACACTAACACAAGTGCAAAAGTGGTTTCCTGCACCAACACAAGTGCGAAAAGTGGTTTTTCAACACTAACACAAGTGCGAAAAGTGGTTTTTCAACACTAACACAAGTGCGAAAAGTGGTTTTTCCACACTAATACAAGTGCAAAAGTGGTTTCCTGCACCAACACAAGTGCGAAAAGTGGTTTTTCAACACTAACACAAGTGCGAAAAGTGGTTTTTCAACACTAACACAGGTGCGAAAAGTGTTTTTGCCACACTAATACAAGTGCAAAAGTGGTTTCCTGCACCAACACAAGTGCAAAAAGTGGTTTTTCAACACTAGCACAAGTGCGAAAAGTGGTTTTTCAACACTAACACAAGTGCGAAAAGTGGTTTTTCAACACTAACACAACTGCGAAAAGTGGTTTTCCACACTAATACAAGTGCAAAAGTGGTTTCCTGCACCAACACAAGTGTGAAAAGTGGTTTTTCAACAATAACACAAGTGCGAAAAGTGGTTTTTCAACACTATCACAAGTGCAAAAAGTGTTTTTTCCACACTAATACAAGTGCAAAAGTGGTTTCCTGCACCAACACAAGTGCGAAAAGTGGTTTTTCAACACTAACACAAGTCCGAAAAGTGGTTTTTCAACACTAACACAAGTGCGAAAAGTGGTTTTTCAACACTAACACAAGTGCGAAAAGTGGTTTTTCCACACTAATACAAGTGCAAAAGTGGTTTCCTGCACCAACCCAAGTGCGAAAAGTGGTTTTTCAACACTAACACAAGTGTGAAAAGTGGTTTTTCAACACTAACACAAGTGCAAAAAGTGTTTTTTCCACAGTAATACAAGTGCAAAAGTGGTTTCCTGCACCAACACAAGTGCGAAAAGTGGTTTTTCAACACCAACACAAGTGCGAAAAGTGGTTTTTCAACACTAACACAAGTGCGAAAAGTGGTTTTTCAACACTATCACAAGTGCAAAAAGTGTTTTTTCCACACCAATTTAAGTGCAAAAGTGGTTTCCTGCACCAACACAAGTGCGAAAAGTGGTTTTTCAACACTAACACAAGTGCGAAAAGTGGTTTTTCAACACTAACACAAGTGCGAAAAGTGGTTTTTCAACAATAACACAAGTGCGAAAAGTAGTTTTTCCACACTAATACAAGTGCAAAAGTGGTTTCCTGCACCAACACAAGTGCGAAAAGTGGTTTTTCAACACTAACACAAGTGCGAAAAGCGGTTTTTCGACACTATCACAAGTGCAAAAAGTGTTTTTTCCACACTAATACAAGTGCAAAAGTGGTTTCCTGCACCAACACAAGTGCGAAAAGTGGTTTTTCAACACTAACACAAGTGCGAAAAGTGGTTTTTCAACACTAACACAAGTGCGAAAAGTGGTTTTTCCACACTAATACAAGTGCAAAAGTGGTTTCCTGCACCAACACAAGTGCGAAAAGTGGTTTTTCAACACTAACACAAGTGCGAAAAGTGGTTTTTCAACACTAACACAGGTGCGAAAAGTGTTTTTGCCACACTAATACAAGTGCAAAAGTGGTTTCCTGCACCAACACAAGTGCGAAAAGTGGTTTTTCAACACTAACACAAGTGCGAAAAGTGGTTTTTCAACACTAACACAAGTGCGAAAAGTGGTTTTCCACACTAATACAAGTGCAAAAGTGGTTTCCTGCACCAACACAAGTGCGAAAAGTGGTTTTTCAACACTAACACAAGTGCGAAAAGTGGTTTTTCAACACTAACACAAGTGCGAAAAGTGGTTTTTCCACACTAATACAAGTGCAAAAGTGGTTTCCTTCACCAACACAAGTGCGAAAGTGGTTTTTCAACACTAACACAAGTGCGAAAAGTGGTTTTTCAACACTAACACAAGTGCGAAAAGTGGTTTTTCCACACTAATACAAGTGCAAAAGTGGTTTTTCCACACTAATACAAGTGCAAAAGTGGTTTCCTGCACCAACACAAGTGCGAAAAGTGTTTTTTCAACACTAAAACAAGTGCGAAAAGTGGTTTTTCAACACAAACACAAGTGCGAAAAGTGTTTTTGCCACACTAATACAAGTGCAAAAGTGGTTTCCTGCACCAACACAAGTGCGAAAAGTGGTTTTTCATCACTAACACAAGTGCGAAAAGTGGTTTTTCAACACTAACACAAGTGCGAAAAGTGGTTTTTCAACACTAACACAACTGCGAAAAGTGGTTTTTCCACATTAATACAAGTGCAAAAGTGGTTTCCTGCTCCAACACAAGTGCGAAAAGTGGTTTTTCAACACTAACACAAGTGCGAAAAGTGGTTTTTCAACACTAACACAAGTGCGAAAAGTGGTTTTTCCACACTAATACAAGTGCAAAAGTGGTTTCCTGCACCAACACAAGTGCGAAAAGTGGTATTTCAACACTAACACAAGTGCGAAAAGTGGTTTTTCAACACTAACACAAGTGCGAAAAGTGGTTTTTCCACACTAATACAAGTGCAAAAGTGGTTTCCTGCACCAACACAAGTGCGAAAAGTGGTTTTTCAACACTAACACAAGTGCAAAAAGTGTTTTTTCCACACTAATACAAGTGCAAAAGTGGTTTCCTGCACCAACACAAGTGCGAAAAGTGGTTTTTCAACACTAATACAAATGCGAAAAGTGGTTTTTCAACACTAACACAAGTGCGAAAAGTGGTTTTTCAACACTAACACAAGTGCGAAAAGTGGTTTTTCAACACTAACACAAGTGCAAAAAGTGGTTTTTCCACACTAATACAAGTGCAAAAGTGGTTTCCTGCACCAACACAAGTGCGAAAAGTGGTTTTTCAACAATAACACAAGTGCGAAAAGTGGTTTTTCAACACTATCACAAGTGCAAAAAGTGTTTTTTCCACACTAATACAAGTGCAAAAGTGGTTTCCTGCACCAACACAAGTGCGAAAAGTGGTTTTTCAACACTAACACAAGTGCGAAAAGTGGTTTTTCCACACTAATACAAGTGCAAAAGTGGTTTTTCCACACTAATACAAGTGCAAAAGTGGTTTCCTGCACCAACACAAGTGCGAAAAGTGGTTTTTCAACACTAACACAAGTGCGAAAAGTGGTTTTTCAACACTAACACAAGTGCGAAAAGTGTTTTTGCCAGACTAATACAAGTGCAAAAGTGGTTTCCTGCACCAACACAAGTGCGAAAAGTGGTTTTTCAACACTAACACAAGTGCGAAAAGTGGTTTTTCAACACTAACACAAGTGCGAAAAGTGGTTTTTCAACACTAACACAACTGCGAAAAGTGGTTTTTCCACACTAATACAAGTGCAAAAGTCGTTTCCTGCACCAACACAAGTGCAAAAAGTGGTTTTTCAACACTAACACATGTGCGAAAAGTGGTTTTTCAACACCAACACAAGTGCGAAAAGTGGTTTTTCAACACTATCACAAGTGCAAAAAGTGTTTTTTCCACACTAATACACGTGCAAAAGTGGTTTCCTGCACCAACACAAGTGCGAAAGTGGTTTTTCAACACTAACACAAGTGCGAAAAGTGGTTTTTCAACACTAACACAAGTGCGAAAAGTGGTTTTTCAACACTAACACAACTCCGAAAAGTGGTTTTTCCACACTAATACAAGTGCAAAAGTGGTTTCAGGCACCAACACAAGTGCAAAAAGTGGTTTTTCAACACTAACACAAGTGCGAAAAGTGGTTTTTCCCCACTAATACAAGTGCAAAAGTGGTTTCCTGCACCCAACACAAGTGCGAAAAGTGGTTTTTCAACACTATCACAAGTGCAAAAAGTGTTTTTTCCACACTAATACAAGTGCGAAAGTGGTTTCCTGCACCAACACAAGTGCGAAAAGTGGTTTTTCAACACTAACACAAGTGCGAAAAGTGGTTTTTCAACACTAACACAAGTGCGAAAAGTGGTTTTTCAACACTAACACAACTGCGAAAAGTGGTTTTTCCACACTAATACAAGTGCAAAAGTGGTTTCCTGCACCAACACAAGTGCGAAAAGTGGTTTTTCAACACTAACACAAGTGCGAAAAGTGGTTTTTCAACACTATCACAAGTGCAAAAAGTGTTTTTTCCACACCAATACAAGTGCAAAAGTGGTTTCCTGCACCAACACAAGTGCGAAAAGTGGTTTTTCAACACTAACACAAGTGCGAAAAGTGGTTTTTCAACACTAACACAAGTGCGAAAAGTGGTTTTTCAACACTAACACAAGTGCGAAAAGTAGTTTTTCCACACTAATACAAGTGCAAAAGTGGTTTCCTGCACCAACACAAGTGCGAAAAGTGGTTTTTCAACACTAACACAAGTGCGAAAAGTGGTTTTTCGACACTATCACAAGTGCAAAAAGTGTTTTTTCCACACTAATACAAGTGCAAAAGTGGTTTCCTGCACCAACACAAGTGCGAAAAGTGGTTTTTCAACACTAACACAAGTGCGAAAAGTGGTTTTTCAACACTAACACAAGTGCGAAAAGTGGTTTTTCCACACTAATACAAGTGCAAAAGTGGTTTCCTGCACCAACACAAGTGCGAAAAGTGGTTTTTCAACACTAACACAAGTGCGAAAAGTGGTTTTTCAACACTAACACAGGTGCGAAAAGTGTTTTTGCCACACTAATACAAGTGCAAAAGTGGTTTCCTGCCTCAACACAAGTGCGAAAAGTGGTTTTTCAACACTAACACAAGTGCGAAAAGAGGTTTTTCAACACTAACACAAGTGCGAAAAGTGGTTTTTCAACACTAACACAACTGCGAAAAGTGGTTTTTTCCACACTAATACAAGTGCAAAAGTGGTTTCCTGCACCAACACAAGTGTGAAAAGTGGTTTTTCAACAATAACACAAGTGCGAAAAGTGGTTTTTCAACACTATCACAAGTGTAAACAGTGTTTTTTCCACACTAATACAAGTGCAAAAGTGGTTTCCTGCACCAACACAAGTGCGAAAAGTGGTTTTTCAACACTAACACAAGTCCGAAAAGTGGTTTTTCAACACTAACACAAGTGCGAAAAGTGGTTTTTCAACACTAACACAACTCCGAAAAGTGGTTTTTCCACACTAATACAAGTGCAAAAGTGGTTTCCTGCACCAACACAAGTGCGAAAAGTGGTTTTTCAACAATAACACAAGTGCGAAAAGTGGTTTTTCAACACTATCACAAGTGCAAAAAGTGTTTTTTCCACACTAATACAAGTGCAAAAGTGGTTTCCTGCACCAACACAAGTGCGAAAAGTGGTTTTTCAACACTAACACAAGTGCGAAAAGTGGTTTTTCCACACTAATACAAGTGCAAAAGTGGTTTTTCCACACTAATACAAGTGCAAAAGTGGTTTCCTGCACCAACACAAGTGCGAAAAGTGGTTTTTCAACAATAACACAAGTGCGAAAAGTGGTTTTTCAACACTATCACAAGTGCAAAAAGTGTTTTTTCCACACTAATACAAGTGCAAAAGTGGTTTCCTGCACCAACACAAGTGCGAAAAGTGGTTTTTCAACACTAACACAAGTGCGAAAAGTGGTTTTTCCACACTAATACAAGTGCAAAAGTGGTTTTTCCACACTAATACAAGTGCAAAAGTGGTTTCCTGCACCAACACAAGTGCGAAAAGTGGTTTTTCAACACTAACACAAGTGCGAAAAGTGGTTTTTCAACACTAACACAAGTGCGAAAAGTGTTTTTGCCACACTAATACAAGTGCAAAAGTGGTTTCCTGCACCAACACAAGTGCGAAAAGTGGTTTTTCAACACTAACACAAGTGCGAAAAGTGGTTTTTCAACACTAACACAAGTGCGAAAAGTGGTTTTTCAACACTAACACAACTGCGAAAAGTGGTTTTTCCACACTAATACAAGTGCAAAAGTGGTTTCCTGCACCAACACAAGTGCGAAAAGTGGTTTTTCAACACTAACACAAGTGCGAAAAGTGGTTTTTCAACACTAACACAACTGAGAAAATTGGTTTTTCCACACTAATACAAGTGCAAAAGTGGTTTCCTGCACCAACACAAGTGCGAAAAGTGGTTTTTCAACACTAACACAAGTGCGAAAAGCGGTTTTTCGACACTATCACAAGTGCAAAAAGTGTTTTTTCCACACTAATACAAGTGCAAAAGTGGTTTCCTGCACCAACACAAGTGCGAAAAGTGGTTTTTCAACACTAACACAAGTGCGAAAAGTGGTTTTTCAACACTAACACAAGTGCGAAAAGTGGTTTTTCCACACTAATACAAGTGCAAAAGTGGTTTCCTGCACCAACCCAAGTGCGAAAAGTGGTTTTTCAACACTAACACAAGTGTGAAAAGTGGTTTTTCAACACTAACGCAAGTGCAAAAAGTGTTTTTTCCACAGTAATACAAGTGCAAAAGTGGTTTCCTGCACCAACACAAGTGCGAAAAGTGGTTTTTCAACACCAACACAAGTGCGAAAAGTGGTTTTTCAACACTAACACAAGTGCGAAAAGTGGTTTTTCAACACTATCACAAGTGCAAAAAGTGTTTTTTCCACACCAATTTAAGTGCAAAAGTGGTTTCCTGCACCAACACAAGTGCGAAAAGTGGTTTTTCAACACTAACACAAGTGCGAAAAGTGGTTTTTCAACACTAACACAAGTGCGAAAAGTGGTTTTTCAACAATAACACAAGTGCGAAAAGTAGTTTTTCCACACTAATACAAGTGCAAAAGTGGTTTCCTGCACCAACACAAGTGCGAAAAGTGGTTTTTCAACACTAACACAAGTGCGAAAAGTGGTTTTTCAACACTAACACAAGTGCGAAAAGTGTTTTTGCCACACTAATACAAGTGCAAAAGTGGTTTCCTGCACCAACACAAGTGCGAAAAGTGGTTTTTCAACACTAACACAAGTGCGAAAAGTGGTTTTTCAACACTAACACAAGTGCGAAAAGTGGTTTTTCAACACTAACACAACTGCGAAAAGTGGTTTTTCCACACTAATACAAGTGCAAAAGTGGTTTCCTGCACCAACACAAGTGCGAAAAGTGGTTTTTCAACACTAACACAAGTGCGAAAAGTGGTTTTTCAACACTAACACAACTGAGAAAATTGGTTTTGCCACACTAATACAAGTGCAAAAGTGGTTTCCTGCACCAACACAAGTGCGAAAAGTGGTTTTTCAACACTAACACAAGTGCGAAAAGCGGTTTTTCGACACTATCACAAGTGCAAAAAGTGTTTTTTCCACACTAATACAAGTGCAAAAGTGGTTTCCTGCACCAACACAAGTGCGAAAAGTGGTTTTTCAACACTAACACAAGTGCGAAAAGTGGTTTTTCAACACTAACACAAGTGCGAAAAGTGGTTTTTCCACACTAATACAAGTGCAAAAGTGGTTTCCTGCACCAACCCAAGTGCGAAAAGTGGTTTTTCAACACTAACACAAGTGTGAAAAGTGGTTTTTCAACACTAACACAAGTGCAAAAAGTGTTTTTTCCACAGTAATACAAGTGCAAAAGTGGTTTCCTGCACCAACACAAGTGCGAAAAGTGGTTTTTCAACACCAACACAAGTGCGAAAAGTGGTTTTTCAACACTAACACAAGTGCGAAAAGTGGTTTTTCAACACTATCACAAGTGCAAAAAGTGTTTTTTCCACACCAATTTAAGTGCAAAAGTGGTTTCCTGCACCAACACAAGTGCGAAAAGTGGTTTTTCAACACTAACACAAGTGCGAAAAGTGGTTTTTCAACACTAACACAAGTGCGAAAAGTGGTTTTTCAACAATAACACAAGTGCGAAAAGTAGTTTTTCCACACTAATACAAGTGCAAAAGTGGTTTCCTGCACCAACACAAGTGCGAAAAGTGGTTTTTCAACACTAACACAAGTGCGAAAAGCGGTTTTTCGACACTATCACAAGTGCAAAAAGTGTTTTTTCCACACTAATACAAGTGCAAAAGTGGTTTCCTGCACCAACACAAGTGCGAAAAGTGGTTTTTCAACACTAACACAAGTGCGAAAAGTGGTTTTTCAACACTAACACAAGTGCGAAAAGTGGTTTTTCCACACTAATACAAGTGCAAAAGTGGTTTCCTGCACCAACACAAGTGCGAAAAGTGGTTTTTCAACACTAACACAAGTGCGAAAAGTGGTTTTTCAACACTAACACAGGTGCGAAAAGTGTTTTTGCCACACTAATACAAGTGCAAAAGTGGTTTCCTGCACCAACACAAGTGCGAAAAGTGGTTTTTCAACACTAACACAAGTGCGAAAAGTGGTTTTTCAACACTAACACAAGTGCGAAAAGTGGTTTTCCACACTAATACAAGTGCAAAAGTGGTTTCCTGCACCAACACAAGTGCGAAAAGTGGTTTTTCAACACTAACACAAGTGCGAAAAGTGGTTTTTCAACACTAACACAAGTGCGAAAAGTGGTTTTTCCACACTAATACAAGTGCAAAAGTGGTTTCCTGCACCAACACAAGTGCGAAAGTGGTTTTTCAACACTAACACAAGTGCGAAAAGTGGTTTTTCAACACTAACACAAGTGCGAAAAGTGGTTTTTCCACACTAATACAAGTGCAAAAGTGGTTTTTCCACACTAATACAAGTGCAAAAGTGGTTTCCTGCACCAACACAAGTGCGAAAAGTGTTTTTTCAACACTAAAACAAGTGCGAAAAGTGGTTTTTCAACACAAACACAAGTGCGAAAAGTGTTTTTGCCACACTAATACAAGTGCAAAAGTGGTTTCCTGCACCAACACAAGTGCGAAAAGTGGTTTTTCATCACTAACACAAGTGCGAAAAGTGGTTTTTCAACACTAACACAAGTGCGAAAAGTGGTTTTTCAACACTAACACAACTGCGAAAAGTGGTTTTTCCACATTAATACAAGTGCAAAAGTGGTTTCCTGCTCCAACACAAGTGCGAAAAGTGGTTTTTCAACACTAACACAAGTGCGAAAAGTGGTTTTTCAACACTAACACAAGTGCGAAAAGTGGTTTTTCCACACTAATACAAGTGCAAAAGTGGTTTCCTGCACCAACACAAGTGCGAAAAGTGGTATTTCAACACTAACACAAGTGCGAAAAGTGGTTTTTCAACACTAACACAAGTGCGAAAAGTGGTTTTTCCACACTAATACAAGTGCAAAAGTGGTTTCCTGCACCAACACAAGTGCGAAAAGTGGTTTTTCAACACTAACACAAGTGCAAAAAGTGTTTTTTCCACACTAATACAAGTGCAAAAGTGGTTTCCTGCACCAACACAAGTGCGAAAAGTGGTTTTTCAACACTAATACAAATGCGAAAAGTGGTTTTTCAACACTAACACAAGTGCGAAAAGTGGTTTTTCAACACTAACACAAGTGCGAAAAGTGGTTTTTCAACACTAACACAAGTGCAAAAAGTGGTTTTTCCACACTAATACAAGTGCAAAAGTGGTTTCCTGCACCAACACAAGTGCGAAAAGTGGTTTTTCAACAATAACACAAGTGCGAAAAGTGGTTTTTCAACACTATCACAAGTGCAAAAAGTGTTTTTTCCACACTAATACAAGTGCAAAAGTGGTTTCCTGCACCAACACAAGTGCGAAAAGTGGTTTTTCAACACTAACACAAGTGCGAAAAGTGGTTTTTCCACACTAATACAAGTGCAAAAGTGGTTTTTCCACACTAATACAAGTGCAAAAGTGGTTTCCTGCACCAACACAAGTGCGAAAAGTGGTTTTTCAACAATAACACAAGTGCGAAAAGTGGTTTTTCAACACTATCACAAGTGCAAAAAGTGTTTTTTCCACACTAATACAAGTGCAAAAGTGGTTTCCTGCACCAACACAAGTGCGAAAAGTGGTTTTTCAACACTAACACAAGTGCGAAAAGTGGTTTTTCCACACTAATACAAGTGCAAAAGTGGTTTTTCCACACTAATACAAGTGCAAAAGTGGTTTCCTGCACCAACACAAGTGCGAAAAGTGGTTTTTCAACACTAACACAAGTGCGAAAAGTGGTTTTTCAACACTAACACAAGTGCGAAAAGTGTTTTTGCCACACTAATACAAGTGCAAAAGTGGTTTCCTGCACCAACACAAGTGCGAAAAGTGGTTTTTCAACACTAACACAAGTGCGAAAAGTGGTTTTTCAACACTAACACAAGTGCGAAAAGTGGTTTTTCAACACTAACACAACTGCGAAAAGTGGTTTTTCCACACTAATACAAGTGCAAAAGTGGTTTCCTGCACCAACACAAGTGCGAAAAGTGGTTTTTCAACACTAACACAAGTGCGAAAAGTGGTTTTTCAACACTAACACAAGTGCGAAAAGTGGTTTTTCAACAATAACACAAGTGCGAAAAGTAGTTTTTCCACACTAATACAAGTGCAAAAGTGGTTTCCTGCACCAACACAAGTGCGAAAAGTGGTTTTTCAACACTAACACAAGTGCGAAAAGCGGTTTTTCGACACTATCACAAGTGCAAAAAGTGTTTTTTCCACACTAATACAAGTGCAAAAGTGGTTTCCTGCACCAACACAAGTGCGAAAAGTGGTTTTTCAACACTAACACAAGTGCGAAAAGTGGTTTTTCAACACTAACACAAGTGCGAAAAGTGGTTTTTCCACACTAATACAAGTGCAAAAGTGGTTTCCTGCACCAACACAAGTGCGAAAAGTGGTTTTTCAACACTAACACAAGTGCGAAAAGTGGTTTTTCAACACTAACACAGGTGCGAAAAGTGTTTTTGCCACACTAATACAAGTGCAAAAGTGGTTTCCTGCACCAACACAAGTGCGAAAAGTGGTTTTTCAACACTAACACAAGTGCGAAAAGTGGTTTTTCAACACTAACACAAGTGCGAAAAGTGGTTTTCCACACTAATACAAGTGCAAAAGTGGTTTCCTGCACCAACACAAGTGCGAAAAGTGGTTTTTCAACACTAACACAAGTGCGAAAAGTGGTTTTTCAACACTAACACAAGTGCGAAAAGTGGTTTTTCCACACTAATACAAGTGCAAAAGTGGTTTCCTGCACCAACACAAGTGCGAAAGTGGTTTTTCAACACTAACACAAGTGCGAAAAGTGGTTTTTCAACACTAACACAAGTGCGAAAAGTGGTTTTTCCACACTAATACAAGTGCAAAAGTGGTTTTTCCACACTAATACAAGTGCAAAAGTGGTTTCCTGCACCAACACAAGTGCGAAAAGTGTTTTTTCAACACTAAAACAAGTGCGAAAAGTGGTTTTTCAACACAAACACAAGTGCGAAAAGTGTTTTTGCCACACTAATACAAGTGCAAAAGTGGTTTCCTGCACCAACACAAGTGCGAAAAGTGGTTTTTCATCACTAACACAAGTGCGAAAAGTGGTTTTTCAACACTAACAGAAGTGCGAAAAGTGGTTTTTCAACACTAACACAAGTGCGAAAAGTGGTTTTTCCACACTAATACAAGTGCAAAAGTGGTTTCCTGCACCAACACAAGTGCGAAAAGTGGTATTTCAACACTAACACAAGTGCGAAAAGTGGTTTTTCAACACTAACACAAGTGCGAAAAGTGGTTTTTCCACACTAATACAAGTGCAAAAGTGGTTTCCCTGCACCAACACAAGTGCGAAAAGTGGTTTTTCAACACTAACACAAGTGCAAAAAGTGTTTTTTCCACACTAATACAAGTGCAAAAGTGGTTTCCTGCACCAACACAAGTGCGAAAAGTGGTTTTTCAACACTAATACAAATGCGAAAAGTGGTTTTTCAACACTAACACAAGTGCGAAAAGTGGTTTTTCAACACTAACACAAGTGCGAAAAGTGGTTTTTCAACATTAACACAAGTGCAAAAAGTGGTTTTTCCACACTAATACAAGTGCAAAAGTGGTTTCCTGCACCAACACAAGTGCGAAAAGTGGTTTTTCAACAATAACACAAGTGCGAAAAGTGGTTTTTCAACACTATCACAAGTGCAAAAAGTGTTTTTTCCACACTAATACAAGTGCAAAAGTGGTTTCCTGCACCAACACAAGTGCGAAAAGTGGTTTTTCAACACTAACACAAGTGCGAAAAGTGGTTTTTCCACACTAATACAAGTGCAAAAGTGGTTTTTCCACACTAATACAAGTGCAAAAGTGGTTTCCTGCACCAACACAAGTGCGAAAAGTGGTTTTTCAACAATAACACAAGTGCGAAAAGTGGTTTTTCAACACTATCACAAGTGCAAAAAGTGTTTTTTCCACACTAATACAAGTGCAAAAGTGGTTTCCTGCACCAACACAAGTGCGAAAAGTGGTTTTTCAACACTAACACAAGTGCGAAAAGTGGTTTTTCCACACTAATACAAGTGCAAAAGTGGTTTTTCCACACTAATACAAGTGCAAAAGTGGTTTCCTGCACCAACACAAGTGCGAAAAGTGGTTTTTCAACACTAACACAAGTGCGAAAAGTGGTTTTTCAACACTAACACAAGTGCGAAAAGTGTTTTTGCCACACTAATACAAGTGCAAAAGTGGTTTCCTGCACCAACACAAGTGCGAAAAGTGGTTTTTCAACACTAACACAAGTGCGAAAAGTGGTTTTTCAACACTAACACAAGTGCGAAAAGTGGTTTTTCAACACTAACACAACTGCGAAAAGTGGTTTTTCCACACTAATACAAGTGCAAAAGTGGTTTCCTGCACCAACACAAGTGCGAAAAGTGGTTTTTCAACACTAACACAAGTGCGAAAAGTGGTTTTTCAACACTAACACAACTGAGAAAATTGGTTTTTCCACACTAATACAAGTGCAAAAGTGGTTTCCTGCACCAACACAAGTGCAAAAAGTGGTTTTTCAACACTAACACAAGTGCGAAAAGTGGTTTTTCCCCACTAATACAAGTGCAAAAGTGGTTTCCTGCACCCAACACAAGTGCGAAAAGTGGTTTTTCAACACCAACACAAGTGCGAAAAGTGGTTTTTCAACACTATCACAAGTGCAAAAAGTGTTTTTTCCACACTAATACAAGTGCAAAAGTGGTTTCCTGCACCAACACAAGTGCGAAAAGTGGTTTTTCAACACTAACACAAGTGCGAAAACTGGTTTTTCAACACTAACACAAGTGCGAAAAGTGGTTTTTCAACACTAACACAACTGCGAAAAGTGGTTTTTCCACACTAATACAAGTGCAAAAGTGGTTTCCTGCACCAACACAAGTGCAAAAAGTGGTTTTTCAACACTAACACAAGTGCGAAAAGTGGTTTTTCCCCACTAATACAAGTGCAAAAGTGGTTTCCTGCACCCAACACAAGTGCGAAAAGTGGTTTTTCAACACTATCACAAGTGCAAAAAGTGTTTTTTCCACACTAATACAAGTGCGAAAGTGGTTTCCTGCACCAACACAAGTGCGAAAAGTGGTTTTTCAACACTAACACAAGTGCGAAAAGTGGTTTTTCAACACTAACACAAGTGCGAAAAGTGGTTTTTCAACACTAACACAACTGCGAAAAGTGGTTTTTCCACACTAATACAAGTGCAAAAGTGGTTTCCTGCACCAACACAAGTGCGAAAAGTGGTTTTTCAACACTAACACAAGTGCGAAAAGTGGTTTTTCAACACTATCACAAGTGCAAAAAGTGTTTTTTCCACACCAATACAAGTGCAAAAGTGGTTTCCTGCACCAACACAAGTGCGAAAAGTGGTTTTTCAACACTAACACAAGTGCGAAAAGTGGTTTTTCAACACTAACACAAGTGCGAAAAGTGGTTTTTCAACACTAACACAAGTGCGAAAAGTAGTTTTTCCACACTAATACAAGTGCAAAAGTGGTTTCCTGCACCAACACAAGTGCGAAAAGTGGTTTTTCAACACTAACACAAGTGCGAAAAGTGGTTTTTCGACACTATCACAAGTGCAAAAAGTGTTTTTTCCACACTAACACAAGTGCAAAAGTGGTTTCCTGCACCAACACAAGTGCGAAAAGTGGTTTTTCAACACTAACACAAGTGCGAAAAGTGGTTTTTCAACACTAACACAAGTGCGAAAAGTGGTTTTTCCACACTAATACAAGTGCAAAAGTGGTTTCCTGCACCAACACAAGTGCGAAAAGTGGTTTTTCAACACTAACACAAGTGCGAAAAGTGGTTTTTCAACACTAACACAGGTGCGAAAAGTGTTTTTGCCACACTAATACAAGTGCAAAAGTGGTTTCCTGCACCAACACAAGTGCAAAAAGTGGTTTTTCAACACTAGCACAAGTGCGAAAAGTGGTTTTTCAACACTAACACAAGTGCGAAAAGTGGTTTTTCAACACTAACACAACTGCGAAAAGTGGTTTTCCACACTAATACAAGTGCAAAAGTGGTTTCCTGCACCAACACAAGTGTGAAAAGTGGTTTTTCAACAATAACACAAGTGCGAAAAGTGGTTTTTCAACACTATCACAAGTGCAAAAAGTGTTTTTTCCACACTAATACAAGTGCAAAAGTGGTTTCCTGCACCAACACAAGTGCGAAAAGTGGTTTTTCAACACTAACACAAGTCCGAAAAGTGGTTTTTCAACACTAACACAAGTGCGAAAAGTGGTTTTTCAACACTAACACAAGTGCGAAAAGTGGTTTTTCCACACTAATACAAGTGCAAAAGTGGTTTCCTGCACCAACCCAAGTGCGAAAAGTGGTTTTTCAACACTAACACAAGTGTGAAAAGTGGTTTTTCAACACTAACACAAGTGCAAAAAGTGTTTTTTCCACAGTAATACAAGTGCAAAAGTGGTTTCCTGCACCAACACAAGTGCGAAAAGTGGTTTTTCAACACCAACACAAGTGCGAAAAGTGGTTTTTCAACACTAACACAAGTGCGAAAAGTGGTTTTTCAACACTATCACAAGTGCAAAAAGTGTTTTTTCCACACCAATTTAAGTGCAAAAGTGGTTTCCTGCACCAACACAAGTGCGAAAAGTGGTTTTTCAACACTAACACAAGTGCGAAAAGTGGTTTTTCAACACTAACACAAGTGCGAAAAGTGGTTTTTCAACAATAACACAAGTGCGAAAAGTAGTTTTTCCACACTAATACAAGTGCAAAAGTGGTTTCCTGCACCAACACAAGTGCGAAAAGTGGTTTTTCAACACTAACACAAGTGCGAAAAGCGGTTTTTCGACACTATCACAAGTGCAAAAAGTGTTTTTTCCACACTAATACAAGTGCAAAAGTGGTTTCCTGCACCAACACAAGTGCGAAAAGTGGTTTTTCAACACTAACACAAGTGCGAAAAGTGGTTTTTCAACACTAACACAAGTGCGAAAAGTGGTTTTTCCACACTAATACAAGTGCAAAAGTGGTTTCCTGCACCAACACAAGTGCGAAAAGTGGTTTTTCAACACTAACACAAGTGCGAAAAGTGGTTTTTCAACACTAACACAGGTGCGAAAAGTGTTTTTGCCACACTAATACAAGTGCAAAAGTGGTTTCCTGCACCAACACAAGTGCGAAAAGTGGTTTTTCAACACTAACACAAGTGCGAAAAGTGGTTTTTCAACACTAACACAAGTGCGAAAAGTGGTTTTCCACACTAATACAAGTGCAAAAGTGGTTTCCTGCACCAACACAAGTGCGAAAAGTGGTTTTTCAACACTAACACAAGTGCGAAAAGTGGTTTTTCAACACTAACACAAGTGCGAAAAGTGGTTTTTCCACACTAATACAAGTGCAAAAGTGGTTTCCTTCACCAACACAAGTGCGAAAGTGGTTTTTCAACACTAACACAAGTGCGAAAAGTGGTTTTTCAACACTAACACAAGTGCGAAAAGTGGTTTTTCCACACTAATACAAGTGCAAAAGTGGTTTTTCCACACTAATACAAGTGCAAAAGTGGTTTCCTGCACCAACACAAGTGCGAAAAGTGTTTTTTCAACACTAAAACAAGTGCGAAAAGTGGTTTTTCAACACAAACACAAGTGCGAAAAGTGTTTTTGCCACACTAATACAAGTGCAAAAGTGGTTTCCTGCACCAACACAAGTGCGAAAAGTGGTTTTTCATCACTAACACAAGTGCGAAAAGTGGTTTTTCAACACTAACACAAGTGCGAAAAGTGGTTTTTCAACACTAACACAACTGCGAAAAGTGGTTTTTCCACATTAATACAAGTGCAAAAGTGGTTTCCTGCTCCAACACAAGTGCGAAAAGTGGTTTTTCAACACTAACACAAGTGCGAAAAGTGGTTTTTCAACACTAACACAAGTGCGAAAAGTGGTTTTTCCACACTAATACAAGTGCAAAAGTGGTTTCCTGCACCAACACAAGTGCGAAAAGTGGTATTTCAACACTAACACAAGTGCGAAAAGTGGTTTTTCAACACTAACACAAGTGCGAAAAGTGGTTTTTCCACACTAATACAAGTGCAAAAGTGGTTTCCTGCACCAACACAAGTGCGAAAAGTGGTTTTTCAACACTAACACAAGTGCAAAAAGTGTTTTTTCCACACTAATACAAGTGCAAAAGTGGTTTCCTGCACCAACACAAGTGCGAAAAGTGGTTTTTCAACACTAATACAAATGCGAAAAGTGGTTTTTCAACACTAACACAAGTGCGAAAAGTGGTTTTTCAACACTAACACAAGTGCGAAAAGTGGTTTTTCAACACTAACACAAGTGCAAAAAGTGGTTTTTCCACACTAATACAAGTGCAAAAGTGGTTTCCTGCACCAACACAAGTGCGAAAAGTGGTTTTTCAACAATAACACAAGTGCGAAAAGTGGTTTTTCAACACTATCACAAGTGCAAAAAGTGTTTTTTCCACACTAATACAAGTGCAAAAGTGGTTTCCTGCACCAACACAAGTGCGAAAAGTGGTTTTTCAACACTAACACAAGTGCGAAAAGTGGTTTTTCCACACTAATACAAGTGCAAAAGTGGTTTTTCCACACTAATACAAGTGCAAAAGTGGTTTCCTGCACCAACACAAGTGCGAAAAGTGGTTTTTCAACACTAACACAAGTGCGAAAAGTGGTTTTTCAACACTAACACAAGTGCGAAAAGTGTTTTTGCCAGACTAATACAAGTGCAAAAGTGGTTTCCTGCACCAACACAAGTGCGAAAAGTGGTTTTTCAACACTAACACAAGTGCGAAAAGTGGTTTTTCAACACTAACACAAGTGCGAAAAGTGGTTTTTCAACACTAACACAACTGCGAAAAGTGGTTTTTCCACACTAATACAAGTGCAAAAGTCGTTTCCTGCACCAACACAAGTGCAAAAAGTGGTTTTTCAACACTAACACATGTGCGAAAAGTGGTTTTTCAACACCAACACAAGTGCGAAAAGTGGTTTTTCAACACTATCACAAGTGCAAAAAGTGTTTTTTCCACACTAATACACGTGCAAAAGTGGTTTCCTGCACCAACACAAGTGCGAAAGTGGTTTTTCAACACTAACACAAGTGCGAAAAGTGGTTTTTCAACACTAACACAAGTGCGAAAAGTGGTTTTTCAACACTAACACAACTCCGAAAAGTGGTTTTTCCACACTAATACAAGTGCAAAAGTGGTTTCAGGCACCAACACAAGTGCAAAAAGTGGTTTTTCAACACTAACACAAGTGCGAAAAGTGGTTTTTCCCCACTAATACAAGTGCAAAAGTGGTTTCCTGCACCCAACACAAGTGCGAAAAGTGGTTTTTCAACACTATCACAAGTGCAAAAAGTGTTTTTTCCACACTAATACAAGTGCGAAAGTGGTTTCCTGCACCAACACAAGTGCGAAAAGTGGTTTTTCAACACTAACACAAGTGCGAAAAGTGGTTTTTCAACACTAACACAAGTGCGAAAAGTGGTTTTTCAACACTAACACAACTGCGAAAAGTGGTTTTTCCACACTAATACAAGTGCAAAAGTGGTTTCCTGCACCAACACAAGTGCGAAAAGTGGTTTTTCAACACTAACACAAGTGCGAAAAGTGGTTTTTCAACACTATCACAAGTGCAAAAAGTGTTTTTTCCACACCAATACAAGTGCAAAAGTGGTTTCCTGCACCAACACAAGTGCGAAAAGTGGTTTTTCAACACTAACACAAGTGCGAAAAGTGGTTTTTCAACACTAACACAAGTGCGAAAAGTGGTTTTTCAACACTAACACAAGTGCGAAAAGTAGTTTTTCCACACTAATACAAGTGCAAAAGTGGTTTCCTGCACCAACACAAGTGCGAAAAGTGGTTTTTCAACACTAACACAAGTGCGAAAAGTGGTTTTTCGACACTATCACAAGTGCAAAAAGTGTTTTTTCCACACTAATACAAGTGCAAAAGTGGTTTCCTGCACCAACACAAGTGCGAAAAGTGGTTTTTCAACACTAACACAAGTGCGAAAAGTGGTTTTTCAACACTAACACAAGTGCGAAAAGTGGTTTTTCCACACTAATACAAGTGCAAAAGTGGTTTCCTGCACCAACACAAGTGCGAAAAGTGGTTTTTCAACACTAACACAAGTGCGAAAAGTGGTTTTTCAACACTAACACAGGTGCGAAAAGTGTTTTTGCCACACTAATACAAGTGCAAAAGTGGTTTCCTGCCTCAACACAAGTGCGAAAAGTGGTTTTTCAACACTAACACAAGTGCGAAAAGAGGTTTTTCAACACTAACACAAGTGCGAAAAGTGGTTTTTCAACACTAACACAACTGCGAAAAGTGGTTTTTTCCACACTAATACAAGTGCAAAAGTGGTTTCCTGCACCAACACAAGTGTGAAAAGTGGTTTTTCAACAATAACACAAGTGCGAAAAGTGGTTTTTCAACACTATCACAAGTGCAAACAGTGTTTTTTCCACACTAATACAAGTGCAAAAGTGGTTTCCTGCACCAACACAAGTGCGAAAAGTGGTTTTTCAACACTAACACAAGTCCGAAAAGTGGTTTTTCAACACTAACACAAGTGCGAAAAGTGGTTTTTCAACACTAACACAAGTGCGAAAAGTGGTTTTTCCACACTAATACAAGTGCAAAAGTGGTTTCCTGCACCAACCCAAGTGCGAAAAGTGGTTTTTCAACACTAACACAAGTGCGAAAAGTGGTTTTTCAACACTAACACAAGTGCAAAAAGTATTTTTTCCACAGTAATACAAGTGCAAAAGTGGTTTCCTGCACCAACACAAGTGCAAAAAGTGGTTTTTCAACACCAACACAAGTGCGAAAAGTGGTTTTTCAACACTATCACAAGTGCAAAAAGTGTTTTTTCCACACTAATACAAGTGCAAAAGTGGTTTCCTGCACCAACACAAGTGCGAAAAGTGGTTTTTCAACACTAACACAAGTGCGAAAAGTGGTTTTTCAACACTAACACAAGTGCGAAAAGTGGTTTTTCAACACTAACACAACTGCGAAAAGTGGTTTTTCCACACTAATACAAGTGCAAAAGTGGTTTCCTGCACCAACACAAGTGCAAAAAGTGGTTTTTCAACACTAACACAAGTGCGAAAAGTGGTTTTTCAACACTAACACAAGTGCGAAAAGTGGTTTTTCAACACTAACACAACTGCGAAAAGTGGTTTTTCCACACTAATACAAGTGCAAAAGTGGTTTCCTGCACCAACACAAGTGTGAAAAGTGGTTTTTCAACAATAACACAAGTGCGAAAAGTGGTTTTTCAACACTATCACAAGTGCAAAAAGTGTTTTTTCCACACTAATACAAGTGCAAAAGTGGTTTCCTGCACCAACACAAGTGCGAAAAGTGGTTTTTCAACACTAACACAAGTCCGAAAAGTGGTTTTTCAACACTAACACAAGTGCGAAAAGTGGTTTTTCAACACTAACACAAGTGCGAAAAGTGGTTTTTCCACACTAATACAAGTGCAAAAGTGGTTTCCTGCACCAACCCAAGTGCGAAAAGTGGTTTTTCAACACTAACACAAGTGTGAAAAGTGGTTTTTCAACACTAACACAAGTGCAAAAAGTGTTTTTTCCACAGTAATACAAGTGCAAAAGTGGTTTCCTGCACCAACACAAGTGCGAAAAGTGGTTTTTCAACACCAACACAAGTGCGAAAAGTGGTTTTTCAACACTAACACAAGTGCGAAAAGTGGTTTTTCAACACTATCACAAGTGCAAAAAGTGTTTTTTCCACACCAATTTAAGTGCAAAAGTGGTTTCCTGCACCAACACAAGTGCGAAAAGTGGTTTTTCAACACTAACACAAGTGCGAAAAGTGGTTTTTCAACACTAACACAAGTGCGAAAAGTGGTTTTTCAACAATAACACAAGTGCGAAAAGTAGTTTTTCCACACTAATACAAGTGCAAAAGTGGTTTCCTGCACCAACACAAGTGCGAAAAGTGGTTTTTCAACACTAACACAAGTGCGAAAAGCGGTTTTTCGACACTATCACAAGTGCAAAAAGTGTTTTTTCCACACTAATACAAGTGCAAAAGTGGTTTCCTGCACCAACACAAGTGCGAAAAGTGGTTTTTCAACACTAACACAAGTGCGAAAAGTGGTTTTTCAACACTAACACAAGTGCGAAAAGTGGTTTTTCCACACTAATACAAGTGCAAAAGTGGTTTCCTGCACCAACACAAGTGCGAAAAGTGGTTTTTCAACACTAACACAAGTGCGAAAAGTGGTTTTTCAACACTAACACAGGTGCGAAAAGTGTTTTTGCCACACTAATACAAGTGCAAAAGTGGTTTCCTGCACCAACACAAGTGCGAAAAGTGGTTTTTCAACACTAACACAAGTGCGAAAAGTGGTTTTTCAACACTAACACAAGTGCGAAAAGTGGTTTTCCACACTAATACAAGTGCAAAAGTGGTTTCCTGCACCAACACAAGTGCGAAAAGTGGTTTTTCAACACTAACACAAGTGCGAAAAGTGGTTTTTCAACACTAACACAAGTGCGAAAAGTGGTTTTTCCACACTAATACAAGTGCAAAAGTGGTTTCCTGCACCAACACAAGTGCGAAAGTGGTTTTTCAACACTAACACAAGTGCGAAAAGTGGTTTTTCAACACTAACACAAGTGCGAAAAGTGGTTTTTCCACACTAATACAAGTGCAAAAGTGGTTTTTCCACACTAATACAAGTGCAAAAGTGGTTTCCTGCACCAACACAAGTGCGAAAAGTGTTTTTTCAACACTAAAACAAGTGCGAAAAGTGGTTTTTCAACACAAACACAAGTGCGAAAAGTGTTTTTGCCACACTAATACAAGTGCAAAAGTGGTTTCCTGCACCAACACAAGTGCGAAAAGTGGTTTTTCATCACTAACACAAGTGCGAAAAGTGGTTTTTCAACACTAACACAAGTGCGAAAAGTGGTTTTTCAACACTAACACAACTGCGAAAAGTGGTTTTTCCACATTAATACAAGTGCAAAAGTGGTTTCCTGCTCCAACACAAGTGCGAAAAGTGGTTTTTCAACACTAACACAAGTGCGAAAAGTGGTTTTTCAACACTAACACAAGTGCGAAAAGTGGTTTTTCCACACTAATACAAGTGCAAAAGTGGTTTCCTGCACCAACACAAGTGCGAAAAGTGGTATTTCAACACTAACACAAGTGCGAAAAGTGGTTTTTCAACACTAACACAAGTGCGAAAAGTGGTTTTTCCACACTAATACAAGTGCAAAAGTGGTTTCCTGCACCAACACTTGGCTGGGCCAAATCAGGGGTGATTTTCAATTTTTCATACTACAAGGTTGTAATTTACCTAAAAGTTGTGGCTGGGTAACAGAAACAAAACCATGAAATTTTTTTTCAAAAATATTGACGTCTTACGGTAAAACAGCCCTTTACCATAGCAACCGTTACAGACGACTCAAAAAATTCTTAAAATCGATGATTTCTCAGGCTGTGTGTGACCCCCAGAGTTGATTCTGGTACCAAAAGATTCAGAATTGAAAGCCAAGGATGATTGGATAGCTTAACAATGTCTGTGACACAATTCAATACAACCTTTATCCCAAAAACTCATTTTTATCTCAAATTTAAGGCATTTGTTTGAAAAAAAAATGAAAATTTTGCATTTTAATCATAGGATAATCATTAATCAGAGCTATAGTCAAATTAAATGTACTTTAAATTAACTTTTGTCATTGATTAAGCTTTTTTGTCTCAAATTTAAGGTCTGACATTGAACATTGATAACAAAATAAAAAAACCGAGTCCCAATTGTAATCAATGGAGGCCAATGACTTCTTAGTCACAACCTCAGTGGATGTTGCCAGTCCATGCAGCTTCTCCCTGACGCCCTTCACAACCCTGTATAGAGCCTGGAGCTGCGCCTCAGATTTGGGGGCCTTGTTAATGTTCAAATCTGTGGCGAGTCCAAGTGTCCGCTCTGCTGCGTCATTGACAACTGGGAGTTTGGCCACAACTTCCTTGCCATGACGATAGCTGTCTGAGGTGGGCCACTGTGCAACGGGGAGCTTGACAAAACTGGAGTCAATACCCAAGAGTTCAAACATGCTCCAAGAGTCGTAACCAACAAAGTCTTTGAGGGCTTTACTCCCCAATTGCTGTGAGGCTGGCATCTCCTGTATCATGTTATGTGCAGTCCCATGGTACCTGAGCATAGCCCTTCTCATAGTCTGCTTGTCAGATGACGTTCTGTCCGAGAAGAGTGCCAAAGAGACCAATCTCTCTGAGAGGTACCACAAATGGTTTTGTAGCTTCTCTCGGGCCACAGTAACAAAGGACAGAAATTTGGCAGGCCACTTTGTTGGATTCTTTGCGATACTGGCCTCAGCCTTGAGGAGGTTCTTCATCGGGTACATGTCGTTAGATGGTGCATCTGCAGCACTGGTACATGTCAACCACGCTTTAGTGTAGAAGACTGACATGAATGCAGCGAGACTGGTTATGTCTTCCAGCTCTTCGGGTGTGTAGATATCTCCCAGCTGCCAACGGAAGAGTGCCACCTTTATAGTGTATAAAGTCTTGCTCATCCAACGGGCGTGGTGGAATGCCCCAGGAGCTTTGATAGTGATGGTCCTCATACCATCAGGGACAGTCCCTCCAAGAAACAGCAGTGTGAGGTGTGCCAGCTCCAGGTAGTCGTGTCGAAGAGTCTCCTTTGTGCTATTGTCCATCCACGTCTGAAGGAAGGTGATGGTGGCATGTACATGGCCAGCCAGCTCTCTCTGTTGAGCAGACACCTCGACCAATGTGTAGTTGCCCTGGTCCAATTCACTCCAAGTGTTGAGCAGTCGCTTGAACAGCTGTTCATTAGGTCCTGTGGTGGGGCCATACACTATTGAGCAAGACGCCCCTCCAACCAATTCGTGGATGTGGTGCCGACACGCCAGTTGCAGAAGACTCCTGCCAAACTCAGTCTCCAGTCTTACTACGACTCCACTCTTGACCCCAGAGTTCACTGCCGTTGTATCGAAGACAAGAGCGCCTATCCTTGATGTGTGCAACGCCTTGAACGCCCTGATGAATGGTTACAGTAACAACCGAAAGCAGGCATTAAAATTAATGATTGTAAGCTGCTTTTGTTAACTTTTTTTTATTGAAATGAAGATGGCCAAATTTAAACAACGTTATAACAGTTATAAAAACTGGACAATACAAGGTTGTAAAAGACAATTTAAAGTAAATTTAATCTGATTAATGGTTATCCTATGATTAAAAAGCAAAATTTTCAATTTTTTTCCATAAATATGCTTGAAATTTCAGACAAAAATCAGTTTTTTGGATAAAAGTGGTATTGAATTGTGTCACAGACATTGTTAAGCTATCCAATCATCCTTGGCTTTCAATTCTGCATCTTTTGGTACCAGAATCAACTCTGGGGGTCAAACACAGCTTGAGAAATCGTCAATTTAGGCATTTTTTGAGTCGTCTGTAACTGTTGCTATGGTAACGGGCTGTCTGACCGTAAAACGTCAATATTTTTGAATTTTTTTTCTATGATTTTGTTCCTGATACTCACTCACAACTTTTAGGTAAATTACATTGAATTAGGAAAATCACCTCCGATTTGGCCCAGCCTAACACAAGTGCGAAAAGTGGTTTTTCAACACTAACACAAGTGCAAAAAGTGTTTTTTCCACACTAATACAAGTGCAAAAGTGGTTTCCTGCACCAACACAAGTGCGAAAAGTGGTTTTTCAACACTAATACAAATGCGAAAAGTGGTTTTTCAACACTAACACAAGTGCGAAAAGTGGTTTTTCAACACTAACACAAGTGCGAAAAGTGGTTTTTCAACACTAACACAAGTGCAAAAAGTGGTTTTTCCACACTAATACAAGTGCAAAAGTGGTTTCCTGCACCAACACAAGTGCGAAAAGTGGTTTTTCAACAATAACACAAGTGCGAAAAGTGGTTTTTCAACACTATCACAAGTGCAAAAAGTGTTTTTTCCACACTAATACAAGTGCAAAAGTGGTTTCCTGCACCAACACAAGTGCGAAAAGTGGTTTTTCAACACTAACACAAGTGCGAAAAGTGGTTTTTTCCACACTAATACAAGTGCAAAAGTGGTTTTTCCACACTAATACAAGTGCAAAAGTGGTTTCCTGCACCAACACAAGTGCGAAAAGTGGTTTTTCAACACTAACACAAGTGCGAAAAGTGGTTTTTCAACACTAACACAAGTGCGAAAAGTGGTTTTTCCACACTAATACAAGTGCAAAAGTGGTTTCCTGCACCAACACCAGCGCGAAAAGTAGTTTTTCAACACTAACACAAGTGCGAAAAGTGGTTTTTCAACACTAACACAAGTGCGAAAGGTGGTTTTTCAACACCAACACAAGTGTGAAAAGCGGTTTTTCCACACTAAAACAAGTGCGAAAAGTGGTTTTTCAACACTAACACAAGTGCGAAAAGTGGTTTTTCAACACTAACACAAGTGCGAAAAGTGTTTTTTCCACACTAATACAAGTGCAAAAGTGGTTTCCTGCAACAACACAAGTGCGAAAAGTGGTTTCCTGCAACAACACAAGTGCGAAAAGTGGTTTTACAACACTAACACAAGTGCGAAAAGTGGTTTTTCAACACTATCACAAGTGCAAAAAGTGTTTTTTCTACACTAATACAAGTGCAAAAGTGGTTTCCTGCACCAACACAAGTGCGAAAAGTGGTTTTTCAACACTAACACAAGTGCAAAAAGTGGTTTTTCAACACTAACACAAGTGCAAAAAGTGGTTTTTCAACACTAAAACAAGTGCAAAAAGTGTTTTTTCCACACTAATACAAGTGCAAAAGTGGTTTCCTGCACCAACACAAGTGCGAAAAGTGGTTTTTCAACACTAACAGAAGTGCGAAAAGTGTTTTTTCCACACTAATACAAGTGCAAAAGTGGTTTCCTGCACCAACACAAGTGCGAAAAGTGGTTTAACAACACTAACACAAGTGCTAAAAGTGGTTTTTCAACACTATCACAAGTGCAAAAAGTGCTTTTTTCCACACTAATACAAGTGCAAAAGTGGTTTCCTGCACCAACACAAGTGCGAAAAGTGTTTTTTCAACACTAACACAAGTGCGAAAAGTGGTTTTTCAACACTAACACAAGTGCGAAAAGTGGTTTTTCACCACTAACACAAGTGCAAAAAGTGGTTTTTCCACACTAATACAAGTGCAAAAAGTGCTTTTTCCACACTAATACAAGTGCAAAAGTGGTTTCCTGCACCAACACAGGTGCAAAAAGTGGTTTTTCAACACTATCACAAGTGCAAAAAGTGCTTTTTCCACACTAATAAAAGTGCAAAATTGGTTTCCTGCACCAACACAAGTGCGAAAAGTGGTTTTTCAACACTAACACAAGTGCGAAAAGTGGTTTTTCAACACTATCACAAGTGCAAAAAGTGCTTTTTCCACACTAATAAAAGTGCAAAAGTGGTTTCCTGCACCAACACAAGTGCGAAAAGTGGTTTTTCAACACTAACACAAGTGCAAAAAGTGGTTTTTCAACACTAACACAAGTGCAAAAAGTCGTTTTTTCAACACTAAAACAAGTGCAAAAAGTGTTTTTTCCACACTAATACAAGTGCAAAAGTGGTTTCCTGCACCAACACAAGTGCGAAAAGTGGTTTTTCAACACTAACACAAGTGCGAAAAGTGTTTTTTCCACACTAATACAAGTGCAAAAGTGGTTTCCTGCACCAACACAAGTGCGAAAAGTGGTTTAACAACACTAACACAAGTGCTAAAAGTGGTTTTTCAACACTATCACAAGTGCAAAAAGTGCTTTTTCCACACTAATACAAGTGCAAAAGTGGTTTCCTGCACCAACACAAGTGCGAAAAGTGTTTTTTCAACACTAACACAAGTGCGAAAAGTGGTTTTTCAACACTAACACAAGTGCGAAAAGTGGTTTTTCACCACTAACACAAGTGCAAAAAGTGGTTTTTCCACACTAATACAAGTGCAAAAAGTGGTTTTTCCACACTAATACAAGTGCAAAAGTGGTTTCCTGCACCAACACAGGTGCAAAAAGTGGTTTTTCAACACTATCACAAGTGCAAAAAGTGCTTTTTCCACACTAATAAAAGTGCAAAATTGGTTTCCTGCACCAACACAAGTGCGAAAAGTGGTTTTTCAACACTAACACAAGTGCGAAAAGTGGTTTTTCAACACTATCACAAGTGCAAAAAGTGCTTTTTCCACACTAATAAAAGTGCAAAAGTGGTTTCCTGCACCAACACAAGTGCGAAAAGTGGTTTTTCAACACTAACACAAGTGCAAAAAGTGGTTTTTCAACACTAACACAAGTGCAAAAAGTCGTTTTTCAACACTAACACAAGTGCAAAAAGTGTTTTTGCCACACTAATACAAGTGCAAAAGTGGTTTCCTGCACCAACACAAGTGCGAAAAGTGGTTTTTCAACACTAACACAAGTGCGAAAAGTGTTTTTACCACACTAATACAAGTGCAAAAGTGGTTTCCTGCACCAACACAAGTGCGAAAAGTGGTTTTACAACACTAACACAAGTGCGAAAAGTGGTTTTTCAACACTAACACAAGTGCGAAAAGTGGGTTTTCCACACTAACACAAGTGCGAAAAGTGGTTTTTCAACACTAACACAAGTGCGAAAAGTGGTTTTTCAACACTAACACAAGTGCGAAAAGAGGTTTTTCAACACTATCACAAGTGCAAAAAGTGTTTTTTCCACACTAATACAAGTGCAAAAGTGGTTTCC